>NC_031781.1:2238761-2253403 GCF_001522545.3 Parus major | reverse complement strand
ATTCTGTGATTCTGTGATTTCTGTGATTCTGTGGTTCCTCCATGCTGGGGAAGATGTCATTGATGCTGAGTTGTTTTTCCTGCCTGCAGTTTGTGCTCACACACCTCTGCTGTCAGAGCCTGCAGGCAGCAGGTGATGCTGACATCTCTGTGTCTCCTGCCTCCATGGAAAGCAGAGGAACAATGAGGAAACACTCCCCAGAGAGCAGCTCCCAGCTCCAGCTGCCACCACAAACAACCCAAGCCCGAAGGCATCGGAGCTGGATTCAGCCCTGCCTGGAGGGCAGGAACAGATTTCCCTTCTCAGCTACCCTGGCACAGTGCCCTGGGTGGGCACCTCCACACTGGAGCCTGGCCCAGCTGCTGGAATGGTGCCACTGGCAGCTGCATCCCGAAAATTAAGAAAGCAATGGAGTTTCTATAGCACTACCAGTGCAGAATTCACCTCTCTCTCTCTCCACAGCCTGTGCCTTCTGTGCCTTCTAGACTTGGAATTGGAACCAGGACAAAAGCTGCTGGTAAAGCTTAGAAACTGCAAACAAAAAAAGATAAACCCCCCCAAGAGAGATTCTTGTTCCTAAGGGTTTTTTTAAGTGGTCAGCAGCCACGTGGTAGAAGGTGAAGGAAGCCTGGCTTTATATTCAAAAACACTTTCGGAAAAATCTGTCACTAAAAGCTCTTTAGAAACTTGAGCAATTGTGGTTTAAGAAAGTCACTGCTGGAAAAATCTCCAGGGAACAACCTCCTGGAAGGTCCATGGGGACTGACTGACCATGAGCCAACAGTGTGCCCTGGAGCAAAGAGCAGCAGCTCTGGGCTGAGGAGGAGGATGAGGAGGAGGATGAGGAGGAGGATGAGGATGAGGAGGATGAGGATGAGGAGGAGGATGAGGATGAGGATGAGTTACCAGCACCCTGAGGGAGGCGGGGCATCCCTTTCCTCTGCCAAACACCACAGATTCAGTGCTGGGATCCCAGCTCATCTTGAGAAATGTGAAAGGTTTGAGAGGCTGAGTGAGCTGGGACTGCACAGGTTAGAGGAGGGAAGACTTGGGATTATTGAATGTAAATAAATGTGTATAAATAAATACCTGAGGGGAGGGAGTAAAGCACAGGGAATCACTGCCTTCTCAGAGGTGCTGATAGACAGACAGAGGCCCAAATTGAAGCACAGCAAATCCCATTTAAATTTAAGAAAATCTTATGGAGAGAGTAGTAAAACCCTGGAACAGGCTGCCCAGAGAGAGCTCATGGAGCCACCATCCTTGGAGAGCTGAGAACCTGACTGGACATGGTCTTTGGTGGGCTTTGCAGTGCTGGCTTTATGGCTGGACTCAAAGATTTTAAAGATCTTTTCCAACCCAAGTGATGCTGGGCTTGTTCTGGCTGAACCTGCTTTGGGGGGTTCTATTCAAACAGGATTTTTCTGACCTGCTGTCACTGGCTTTGCTTTAATTTACATTTTAATTTACAGCAGGGACAAAGAGACTGCCCCAGCAGGGTGGACACCCCAGGACAGGGAACCTCCCACTGAAAGCTGGACAGAAACCAGCCAGAACCCCAAGTTAAATCTGGACTCTTGTGTTTAACACTTCACAATTGGCCCATCCGTAATTAATTGAATTAATTGATACTTTCAGCCTCCCACATCCTCCAGCAGCGAGCTCCACCATTTAGTCATTCATTGTGTGAAAAAGCACATTCTTTTGTATTTTTCTAAACCCACTACATCTCCATTTTTATAGACTTTTGCCAAAGCCAAGGCAGGGTTCCAGGAGGACCTCCTGAGTTCCTGGCTGAGTGCCACCCAAACAGGGAATGGAGCCTGTGGAATCAGGAGGGCTGAGCTCCAGTTCCAGGTTTGACAGTGTGTAAAAGCTTTTTTTCTTTTTTTTTTTTTGCCTTTTTTTGCCAGATAAAACCCCACCAGTGACTTTTGGGTGTATAGTGCCCTACACTGCTATTTAATGGGCATCACAAATAAATACAAATCTCTGAACAGCCACTCCAAATACTCAATTTTCTGCAATATCACCAAAACCGTGGCCCAGCTTCCAGTTATTAACCACTAAGTAACTCTGTTATATTTGATTTATTTAAAAAACCCAATTTATTGCCTAAAGTTGAAGAGAAAAAAAGGGAAAATGTTTTTAATCTAACATAAAAGTCTCTAGAAAATCCCTCAACTAAACCCAGTGTTTAATAAACCCATTAAAGAGGCCAAGTGACAACTTCTGACCCACCATCGTGTCACACAAAGAAAAATTTAATTGAAGGCAGCATTGATTTCATGCTGCCCACAGAACAGTCTAAACATTGCCCTTCACAAGCAGAATAAAAACTGAGTGCTTAGGCAGGATGAATACTGAAGACACAATTAAAAGTTAATTACCTTTCCTAAAGTAACCTCGAAATAGAGAAATGAAATCTGGGGCGACACATTGCTTCAAATATTGGTAGCAACAATATGGGTCAACAATTCAAAAGGACAGACAAGGAAGTATTTAATTTTATTCTAATTTAATCCCATCTCAGTCACTCAGCCAAGCCCCTGATGTGGATAATCCCATGCTAACTCAGCAAAAAGGGGCCCAGAAAACAGTGAAAACCCATTAAGTTAACTTAGAGCATTAACCACCTTATTAAAACATCCTTTTTCATTTGAGAACCTGCTTTTTCTGTTTGATAAGCTTTAACAGAATGGAAAAGATTGAAATTACTATCAAGACATGGACTAAACCATTTTTTTTTTACTTTAGCTACGAGGGATATTTATTTAGCTATAAATACACAGCAAAAACATGCTCCAGCACAGAGGTTACACACTCTCCTTTATAAATCATTGCCAAGACCAGATGTTTGGGGAAGGATTACAGCAGCACATCCCAGCTTTAATCTGGGCAGTTAAAATGCATGCCAACCCGAGTGGCTGGAGCACAGTGCCATGGGAATGCTCCCCAAAGGTGGCTTTCTCTTCCCAGAGCCCCAGCACCTCTCCTCCCCTGCCACACGCCCTGCCTGGGGGTCACAGCCAGTCAAGGACACCTGGAGGAGCAGCCAGAGGTGGGGAACCAAGAAATGTGTGCAAACACCACGTAGGAGGGGATGGAGGTGTCGCCCCTGAGCGCAGCAAACCCAAATGAGCTCCACCATCACTCACCTCCCTCAGTCAGAACAATTCCAGGGAGAACAGGAGGAATCCACCCAGGCCACCTCACCACTAAACCCTCAGCAGATCGATTCTGCAGCAGCACAAGCAGTGAATTGTTCTAGAATCCATTGAAATGTAGGTCACAAAACCTTATAAAATTATTTACTGCAGCCTCAAAACTCCAAAATCACAAGCACAAACTCTACTTCTTTTTTTCTTATCCTCATCCTAGAATTCCACCAATGATAAAGTGTTGAGCAAGCAGTGATCATTAACTTTGGCATTGCACAGAAGTGTAGAATAATTAAACCAGCTTTAAATCCATCTCTCCCCATCCTCCCAGCTCTTGTGGTGGGATTTCCACAAGCACAGCCACCGAGGGTGGGGGACCACAAGGCCCAGGAAGGAATTTGGGGTGGCACCTGTGGAGAAGCAGGGATTCTGTGGCTGGAGGAGCACGAGGCCAGCTCAGAGTGCCAGGACAGCCCTGCAGAGATGATAACTCAGGCTGGCCCAGCTGCCTCTGCCTCAGAGTTAATTGCTGCTGAATGCTGGCTGCAATTTGCTTGGAACCAAAGCAGGGCTTGGCACCCAGCCAGGATTATGTGCCAAGAATCTCTGAGATTACTCCAGCAAGCTCAGAGCAACAATTTGTCCCATCAAGCTCTGATTTTAAGATTTTTTTTTTTTTTAATTTTTTTTTAAAGAGGAGTTTGGGAGTTGTGGTTTTTCTCAGTTTGCAGGCACTGAGAGTCTCCCTGACAGTTTAGGGAATTTCACATTCATGGGTAAGGAGCTACTGACAGCACCCAGGCAGAAAAATCAGAATGAGCTCCCCAGATAATTTTTATAAATAAATACAGGGAGGGATCAAAAAAGACAAAGCAATAAAGCAAATTTGGTTTAGACCTTCAGGCACAAGGCTGTGTTCCCTTCCCTGTGACAGATTTGTCTGGATGAAGTTAATTAGGAAAACAAACAAAGCGCTGCTGATCTCCTGGGCTTGTTTTAAAGGCTTATCTTTGTGTTCAAAGAGCTGCTTTAGGGGTGGTTCCAGCCCCAAACCATCCTTGGTGTGGTGTCTGTCCCCCAGAATCCCTCCTTGGATGATCTCCCTCCATGTGAAGGACCTTTGGATTCTGTCTGATCCCTCCAACCTACAGCACTCCCTGTACAGAGTGGAAAAAGACAGAAAGGGACCGTGGTTTGCTTTATTCCTTTCCCTTTCTCTCTATTTCTGCCAGCTCACTTAGTGTTGCCTTCTTCAACTCTATATTTTGGAAATATGCACTCATCTCTTACTTTTACTTGCATATGTAGTACCATGGAACTAAAGTAAAAAATTTAGCCAAAAACAAACAAAAAACAAAGAAACAAAAAAATCCAAACCAAGCAAACAAATAAAAACAACAAGAAAGCCCCACCTAAACTACTTAAAAACTAAACAACTTAAAAATCTGCAGGTAAGTGGAGTAATAAAAGCACAAAAATACATTTACCAGCAACACACCTGTTCTGAAAATCATTGTCTGCTCAGTGTCAAAATGCACAAGCAAGTCAATAAAGCCCTGTGTTATTTCATTTCTGCCTGAAATGAAGGTAATGAAGCTGAGGTGTCTCTGCTCTGGCTCTTGGGCATTCCAGATGCTCCACAGGACCAGGGCAATGAGGAATTTCTAGGAGTGATGATTTATAGGAACCAAACCCCACTTCCAAGACACATTTCCCTCCCCACGCTGGAAGAACCAGCTCTGTTCAACACAACGACCCTGGAGCACCTCACCTTCTCTGTTGTGAACATCCAGTTACCAACCAGATAATTCCAATCTCTAATTCCTCCTCCTCCTCTGCCACACTTTCTGCCTTCAGAACCAGTAACCCACTGGGGGCTGCTTCTCCCCAGTAGATGTTTTGGTGCTGCCATCATTTCCCACCTCTTTTGTGCTCCTCTTTTGGCTGGATAAACAAATTCCCTGAGCCCCCAGGCTGGGAAAGTACCAGGAGCTTTTTGTGAGCATCCCCCAGAGCGCCCATGTTGCTTTATTATTTTACACAGAGGGATTTAGAGCATTTTAAAAGCCTGAGTTGTTTTTGGAGTGGCAGGAGCTGTGTACCCAACCAGTGAATTTTAGTAAACAAGCCACTCACCATTCACTGGAATTCTGCTGTGAGCCTGGGCCTTTTTCAAGAGAGCTGGAAAACCTTGCATTTATGCCACAGAGCTGGCAGAAACGTAAAGCAAAACTGAGATCAAGACAAAAAAAGTCTAGGATTAAAAAAATGCCATTTAGAAACCGTATTCAGGACCTTACTTCTTGACATTTGGGCCTACTGAAAGTACTGACATTGATGAAATGTTTAATGTTACAGAAGAATGAAACTTCAATTTAATTTTATTTGCAAATTTATGTGAAACATAAAAGCATTTGGCCAAAAACTGGAAGGTTATTTTGAGAAGCCAAATGTTGTTGCTCTGTTTTTTAAGTGAAGCATTTGCTTTTCAATTCATAGAATTCAAATGTTTAAAATAAAAATGCTTTTTAAAACTCTGGTGTGTGTGAAATGTTTTCTGTTTGTTGTGCTAAAAAATCAGTGTCCAAACAGAACTTGAGTGCAGAATCACCAAGAACCAGATCCCATTTCAAATCTTTTAGGGGATTTTCTGCACTTCTTGATTCAGATATTCTCTGGAATTGACCATAAACAAGTGAGAAATCAGTGAATCCTTACTCAAAACTGCACCAATATCTGCAGATTTCCTGCCAAATTTATGACACGTTTTCTCAATGCATTTCATTCCCTCTCTGGTTCTGACACCCCAAAATTTTCTTTTCTTTTCCTTATTTACAGCCCTAAACTGCAGCAGCAGTGTGGGGTTGGCCCTGGTGGGACAAAGCCCATTTTATTATCTCTGTTCCTCAGTGCCATCAAAAGCTGTTCCTGAAGCCAGGATTCTGGGGAAAATTCTGGGGGAAACTCAGTTTGTTGAGCCTCAGATTTTAAAGCAGTTGCCTATAAAAATCCATACAGGAAAATCCCTTTGCAGGTGGAAACTGAGACTCTGCACACAGCTGAGGAAAGCTTTCCCTAAAATATTAATGACCTCTGTAGGAATTACTGTATTACAAAGTTTTCTGGGATTTAATGTTAACACATGAAAATTTATCTCTTTAAAGACTCATTTCAGAGGGAAGAATATGAAGTCACACAATGCACCAGAGCAGAATGTGAAATTAGGGAAATGTTGATTTTCCATGCTGTCATTTATCCTCATGGGCAGTTCTGGGGATGTAACATCAGTGTGAATATGTGGGGTGTGTTTTACCAAACAGAAGGGAGAAACAACTGCAACAGGAGGGAAAGAACTGGAATTGGGACAATAACCCAACAAATAATTCAACATCCTAAGCCAATCCCCACCAACATGGTGGAGTTACTTTATCCATAAGGAAGGGAGAGGCAGCAATGAGATAAATCCCATATTTATCCACACAATTTTAGTGGATACCAAAATCATGGCAGTAAATCCCAAGGGAAGAGCATTTCCAGCCTCACAGCAGCCCCAGAGCGTGGCACCTCTCCCAGGGCAGGTTTGGGGCTCTGCTTTTCATCCCAGACTTCTTTTTGTTGGGTTATTTTGAGAGCTCAACTGTTACTCCAGTTCCAGGGTGGAAACAAAAAGAGTTGCAGAAATGCCAGAGGGATTAGAAAGCTTTTTTTTTTTTTGTACAGGTCTTGAAAGAATAATCTTTAGGAGCACACAATTTTTTAAAGAGCAAATTCCAGATTTTCTGCAAGCAGCACATCATTCCACCAGAGCAGCAATCTTCTCCTTTCTTCTCTCATTCCTCTGGAATAATGGGATTAAGAAGAATCCTACTAGCAATTCTTAAAATAGCTCAGTATTTCCAGTACCTCTATTTATATGGTATCATAAACCCACTTGTATCAGAGAAATAACATGGAATATTCATTTGCTTCATGTCCTGACTCCCTCCACTGTGTGCAAGCTCCCTTATTATTATTATTATTATTTCCTCATTAATGTCCATCTGTCACTCAGCATTTTATTTTAGCTATTCTGAATTTCATCTGAAATATGTACTTTTAACAACAGCTTTTCTCTTCTAGAAGACTGGACTCCTAAAGTAGCTGACAGAGCAAAGTCATTGATAATATTTGTATTCCTTTAAATGTTTCAATTTAGGTAAAAAACGCTCAAGTTTCTCCTGTATTTCTTTTCAGGTTCCATCATGAAAGCAGGGGGAAATCTCTGCCTGTCATGCCCATACTCCAAAGGAATGTGTGGATCCTGTCTCCCTCCAGTGGCAACTGCACCAGCCATCAAATCTGATATTAAAGTGCAATTAAAGCCTCTCTGAAACTCAGATGATGCCTCCCCACTGCCAAGGTTGCTAAGGGGTTGCAGGGGCAGCTGGAGGAGATTGCATGTGGACCAGAAATCCCAGAGAAATTCCAAAATGAGCCCATCCTTTCAACAAGTCTCTTCTCAGTGCCCAAACTGCTCAGCTTGTGCTGCTTGTGCAGCAAGAGCAGGAAACACAGGGAGAATCCATGGGGAGAAGGAGGGAAATGATTTGTTCAGGGCTTGAAACAACACCCCAGAGCCACAACAGGAGTTCAGAAATCACATTTGCCACATAAAATTAACAGTCACAACATGGCTGAGGCTGTGGAATAAACCAGAGTTGTCTGGTGAGCCATGGAAAGGTGAGTACACACCCCAGAACTCTGTGTGTGGAATTTAGATTGAGCCTTTCCCACAGAATAATTCAATTTACCCAAAACCTTTCCCACTTAAATATACACAAAACCTTTTCCACTTAAATATACACAAAACCTTTCCCACTTAAATGCAGACCAAACTTTCCCAGTTAAATGTACACCAAACTTTTGTGCTTGGATATCCCCAAAACATTTGCACAAGATAAAAACCGATGAGCAAATTCTGAGCTGCTCCAGGCACCACCGAGGGTGATTTTTTGCCCCAGGAGAAGCCTCTGGGTGTCTCTCTCTTTTGGAATGTGTGTTCCCAACCAGATTCCTGCCAGAGAATGGGATGCAGCTGCCTTGGAGCAGGGAAAATGCAATGTGCTCCCAGCTGGTCCTTCAGGGTTGATTTGGGGCAAACAGGGAATCCATCCCAGGAGGGATTTCTGGTTTGTTCAACACCTCTGCCCTCCCACTGCATTTGGGATTTGTTGCCCTCCCTACTCTTTAAATCCACATAATCTGTAGTGCAAAATCTGCAGGAGATACTAAATGAAATAATTCCTCATTGGGGAGGTTATAAACTGCATCTCTTAAGCATCACACTGAGCTGTATCCTTGAATTGAATTCCTTACAATTTCAAACCTCAAGTCGTTTGTAATGATGGTGCAAACAGCAGACCTGGAGAAGAATTAATCCTTTTCCCAGTTTCAATTTGAAAAGGTTGGGTAGGGGATTCCTACCTGACAGCAGCACAAGAGCCTCACCTCCACAGCAAGAATTTTTCCTTTGACTGAGAGAACAGATTGAAATTTAGATTACTGCTTGTTCAAAGGCCCAGGCAAAGGGGGAGCTGTAGTTATACAGGTAATAAATTCGGCTGAGGATTTTCATCCTTGCAGCCTTTGTATGGATTTCTGACTTCCACTCTTGTTTTAATTCACTGCAACTCGTGCCTGGTTCAGACTGTCAATACCTGCTGAGGAAAACAATCCAGAGAATGGGAAGAAAGTGGGAGGGAAAAGAGTAAATTCCATCCCCTTAGCAGAGCTGCACAAGTCTGGTAGGAGCTGGACATATTCCTCCTCTCATCACTACTATTTTTTCCCAGGTAATTTATTTTTTATTAAATTGCTGTCCAAATTCTTCTAAAAGTCAAAAATGCACTACATCACTGAAGGCTTTACTAACTTATTGGTGCCAAAATTCTGGTAAGATTCAGGATGTTTGAGCTATCCCTGAACCATTTTTGCAAGTACTACCCTTAAAAACTCACCATCCAGTATTGAAGATACCTACCCTATGGAGCAGTTTCTCATTCCACTGCAATTAGGGAATTGTGGAAAGATGAGGGTTGGGAAAGAGCTCTGAGATTGTTACCTGTTACATTTCAAAACAATAAAAGCATCCAAAAATTTACCAGCAATGAGAGATAATTTCATTGCCGACATCTGAAAATTCTAAGGTTTCCATTGTAAGGATCAGCAGATTTAAATGCAGGTCAGGTCTGAAACCTGGATTTTCTGAGCATGAAAGCACCCAAAAATGAAACCCCAATTTCTTTTACAACCTTTTTTATTTATTTTTTTTTTAGAGAAAGCAGAGCCCTAAAATTTATGTTTGAATGCAGCAGTTTGCTCCAATCTCAGAGGCAGAAAAGAGGATTTTCCTCAGCCTTGGAAAAAGGCTTCACTGGCCTCGAGGTGGCGATAGGATTGTGGATTCCAGGGCTGCAAATCCTAAAATTGAATCAATCTGCATTATTTCTTCTTCCTAGAGCAACTCAGCCTCCCTGAATTTTGGAAGTAAAAAGTTAAAGGAAGAGATATCCTCAAATGTTTTTGCAGCTTGGGTTTTCAGATCAGGATTTAAGGAAATATCACCTCCACGTTGATCCAGCATTCCCAAATTTCTCTCTGCAATATGTATATTTGAATTAGACTAATTGGAAAGCAAAAGTTTGCAGTTTTGGTGAGCAGAATTTTTTAAAAAGGATATTGTTATTTATGTGCTGAAACAGATGAATAATATGTTAAAGAGGGTAAAACCATCACAATAAGCTCATGCTTATACAAAAACCTTGGAAATGTAATGAAAAATTACAGTTTCCAGAGGGAAAAGAACTGATGTGCATTTATTTTAGAGCGATTTTCTACCAGGAAAAAGTGTTTTCTCTGAAAAAGATGTACTAAAATGCTCTTTTTTCCTACAACCACTCATGAAAACAGCCTAAATGCCACACAGGAAAAAGCACTTTTTGATCCAGAGGGCAATGTAAGGACAAGAGGGATCTCAGTAGTACCAAATCTACCCAGAGTAAGTGAGTTTTCAGGTTAGGCTGATGCTCACTGCTGTGCACTCGTGTTTTGGAAGTCATTTTCAAGAAGGAAAATCCAGTGGGCTTCAATCCAGTCAGCCAAATCACAATGCCAAGGAAATTCATGGAAAAAGTCCTTCTGGAAGCCATCCCTGTTGTCACCTGCACATCCCAGCTGCCTAAAAGTGAATTCTTCTGGCTGAGCTACCAGGGAATTGCAGAAATGTTTCTGCCACCACAAATCTTACTGCAATTTTAACGTTTTCCCATTGCAAATAAAAGAGCTGGGAAACCTAAAATCAATTTACCTTTCATGGCTCTGATTTTCCTGTACCTGATTAATTTGGCTTTGTTCAAGCTCAGCAATCACGTGTGAGTTTAGCAGAGATGAGGTACAACCTGTATTCTGGCCACAGAGAAATGGAAATGTGTCCAAGATTTTGGCAATCTGCTGTTCAGAGGAGTGTGCAATTGTGGCTGTGCTGACAGATTCTCTTGTGAATATGTTCATTAAAACCATTCACAGCTTTAAAATTAAAAAAAACACAAAAGACAACCTAGCAACTTGGCCAGTTTTTAGCGTACAAACAATAAACAAGAAAGCTTTATTCTTATTTTCCTCCCCTTTCCAACAACCTGCTGTTACAGCAGGGGTTAAATTGATGTGATTTTCCATACAATTATCCATACTGTTACTTCCTGACCCATCAAACTGCTACATCTGCCGCTCCCTAAACTTCTTCCAGGCAAGAATGTTTGCAAAATCCTCTCACAAAGAACCAAATGTTTTGCCCAGAAAGGCTCAGTGAGCACCACACACAAGTACAATCACATATTGAGTGCCTTAAATCTGTCCAGGGACAAGCAGAACCATATTCTGAGTCAGGCTTGCACACAAACCCCATAACAATCCCATTAACTTGCTGAAGCACTGCTTTTGTGGGAGTTATAACTCAGCAAAGATCCCTTATTTAAGCCATAAATGGCACCTGTATCTCCCAGATTAGGGCACAGGGATACATTTCAAGCCAATTTGAGCATGAAGATTATTGAGACCTTTTTGTTGATAAAAGAAAAACACTTTTGAGGCTTAAATAGAGCTCCAGACTGTTCCAGCTCCCACTGATGCAACACAAAGTGATTGGTATGAGCTCTACACACGCTCAGGACAGAAAATGGCATTTTCAGAGCGAGAAGACTGGGTCTGCTGGAGAGACAGAACATAAAGATGAAATGGAGACCACAGCCCTTGGAAGCTGAGGAGCTGCAAAGATGAATTGCTGCTCACAAAGCTTTAACCCACCATGGAATGCAAATTGCACAAAGACAAAAGAGTTGAGAACTTCAAACTGAAGTGAGTCTTGAAGAGAAATTGGTTTATTTAATGCCCAGTAAACACAGCTGGCTGTGGGGCTCAAATAGCTCTCTCCCAGTGCAGACCCAGCACCCTTCCTGAAATATTATTGAAAAAGGCCTGCAACTGAAGAGGAAAACAAATTCTGCTGGTGCACATGATTTCTGCTTTGGCATTAGGGAATAAATCCACTGAAATGAGTGAACACAGAAACTGGAAGCATGAATCTCCAGGTAGTTTCAGTTGTGCTCCTTGGCAGAAAACGCCAGAACCAATTGACAAGGGGTTTGTGCAGTGGGGGAAGTTATCCTAATATTTGTGGTCTTGAACTTTAAATTCTACATTTTCATAAAAAGAAGAATGCCTATACATCCATCTTATTACCATTAAAAGTTGCACTAAAACTGAACCAAAGGCTATTTTAAAAATAGAACCAGCTATGAGAAATTCTAGTTTTAAGTCTGAAGAACTAAACTTCTTTCTTGAGAAGTGACTAGAGATTGCACCCATTAGTCTGAAAGCTTTCTTCAAGCATTGAATTAATTATTCTCAACCACATATATCAATTTTGGCAGAAATGACAGGTTTTTTTCAACACAAAAATAAATCTCTAGAACCAATGAATGCTGCAATTCAATTACCTGTGTTGGTGTTCACCATCTTTGTTATGGCACATTTTACTCCAGATTCTTTCTACTGAAAGGTGTTTTACACACAACTGAAGGACAAAAACTTGTCAGTGAAAGTCTCCCTGGACCTGAGGAGGAGCTGGCTCCTAAAAGCATTCCCAAGAGGAATTCCAGCCCCACAAGTGTGGGACAAACACACACCCCACATGTCTCCAGCCTTTGTGCTTCCCACCAGCCATGGCCTTGGCAAATTGTCATGGCAACGTGGATTTCTTTACAAGGGGCACCAGGATAGGAAATGGGCACATAAACCATCCTTGCAGTTGGCAATAATGTCCCTTAGGCTGGCAATAATGTCCCTTAGGCTGGCAATAATGTCCCTTAGGCTGGCCTGCCCTCCCTCAGTGACAAACACCAGCAAGGGTGTCAGTGGCACGTGGGAAATCCACAGGCAGGGCAAAATGCTGTGAAAAGCCTCTAGAAAAGCAGTGGGCAAGGGAAGGAGCCAGCAGGAGTGGCCCCTGTTCATAGAGAAGTTCAGTTCTCCTGGGAGGGAAGGCTGGCAGAGCTGGGGTTGTCCAGCCTGCAGAGGAGAAGCTTTGGGGTGACCAAACTGCGGCCTTGCAGTGCCTGATGGAGCTACAGGAGAGCTGGAGAGAGACTTTTTACAAGGGATGGAGGGACAGGACAAGAGGAAATGGTTTCACATTGACAGAGGGCAGGATTGGATGGGATTTGGGCAGAATTGGATGGGATTTGGGCAGGAATTGTTCCCTGTGAGGGTGGGCAGGCCCTGGCACAGGTGCCCAGAGCAGCTGGGGCTGCCCCTGGATCCCTGGCAGTGCCCAAGGCCAGGCTGGACAGGGCTTGGAGCAGCCTGGGACAGTGGGAGGTGTCCCTGCCATGGCAGGGGTGGCACTGGGTGATTGTAGGGTCCCTCCCAACCCCAACCCTGCCATGACTCCTCACAGACATGGCAAGTGGAGCAAAGCCCAGGCTGGGGCACAAGATCAGGGCACCCAGAGCGCTGCTGGGGAAGGCAGGGGGCACCTGGAGCTCCAGCCCCACAGCCAGGGCTGAACAGCAGCTCCAGCTGGGCACAACAAACCAGTTCCAGCCTCAGGTAAACACAGCACAGACAATTCCCTGGCCTGCCTGAAGGGAGTCTGGGGCTCAGCTGGGAGCAGGCTGGATTGCTGCAGACTGAGCCCCTCAGGAGGTGCAAACCAATATCTGTGAGTGTGCCAGAGAATCCTGGCCTTCCCTCTGCTCCAGGACCCATTTTTCAGGTGACCCGAGGCTGCTTCTACTGAAGCTGAAGCTGGGATTCCACAGCCAGCACCGACACCACTTCCAGAGCCATTTCCCATCCATGCTGACACACATCACAAACATTGTCAAGTCCTAAAGACACAACGTGATCAAGTTTTCATATAAAATTTTCTTTTATATTTATATTTTATATTTATATTTTATATTTATATTTTATATTTATATTTTATATTTATATATATAAATATTTTTCTTTCTGTTTTTCTGTTTGTTTTTTTTTCTTTGTTTGTTTTTTTTTTGGTTGGTTGGGGGTTTTGTTTTGTTTCGGGATTTTTTGGTTTCTGTGTTGTTGTTGTTGTTGTTAGTTTTTTGGTTCTTTTTTTTTATTAATTTTTTCTGTAGAAATATTACTTGTTTAAAGCAAACATTACAGATATTTCAGATGCTCCAGGGAAATTACCTGAAGGAGCCCCTCTATTGTCTTTTGCAACAAAATATATGTTTAAAGTAAGCAGTGATTTAAAAAATCTATGATGACACATCTTCAGTAAGCAGATTAAAAAAATTCATTTTGACAAATATTCCCAAATTCCTTTCTGTCTGCTTCTCAGGATCCATTTAATAATGTAATAGCCTCAGGAGAAACACTGTGTAATGTCTTTTACAGTGCCAAAGCAGATCAATAAAATGCTGACTGCAACCTGTCAGGTGCTATAGAGATTGTGTCATTTTGCACCTTCAATATCACGTATATTATGGACAATAACTGTTTTATTGTAATCCTTTGGAAATAAAAGAAAAAAGCAAACTACTTAATCCATTGTTTCCATGTCCTACTCTACACTGGAAACAGCAAAACAGGCAGATTTCCTGGTTTGAGCACTTCATTTCTGCTATAAACACAGCAATCATTTGAATGAATAATTTCTCTGTTAATTCTGCCTGAGATTTAGACTTGGAACAAGCAAAGAACCAAAAAATGGCTAAATCCCAGTGAAATCTGTACCCATTGAACCGGTGGCAGCGCTCTTGTCCCTCAGTGGCACCAACTGCAACAGGCTCTGAAAATCCTCATTTATCAACCGAGCTACTTTCCAATTGAAAAGTTGTTGGGAAGGTAGAATTAGAAAGAAATTATAAATATGACTTTGTAGCCAGAAAGGCTAAGGAAGAAATACAAATGATAGCA
>NC_031781.1:2217225-2238146 GCF_001522545.3 Parus major | reverse complement strand
CTCTCTCTCTACCCCACGCCCTGAAATAAACTTCTAACACCTAACTCGATTATAGAGGTCTTTGCCGTGTCTCTGACCGTCCCCAGAAAGCGTCTCCTACAAAAAGTGATCTGTCCCAACACACACCATGGCTTTACAGCCCTGTAATCCCACATCCCCACCGAGGAGCAGCTCCCCAGCAGTCACCAGCAGTGCTCAGACTCAAACCCAAGGAGCTCTTGCAGTTTTTCCCAAAGTTGCAGCCCATGGTCCTACCTGTGGGTCAGAGAGCCGGGAGATGTCAGGGTAAAGGTAGAACTTGATGCCCTCGGAAGCACCAGGTAACGTCACCCCCCGGATCAGGAGGATCATCAGCATGATGTAGGGGAACGTGGCTGTTACATACACAACCTGGGGGAGGAAAGAAACATCAGAAAAGGATTTTCTTGCAGCTGCAGCAAAACCATCCTATTTTCACATCTGCTGGAGGAAAAGGGCTTTTTGGATGTCTTTGTGCAGGTGATTTTTGTCCTCCAGTTGTATTCCCTTCTAAACTCTTTAGGTTTTGTGGGAGAGGTCAGCTCTTTGTTATAGAGGTTGCTCTGTAAGTGCATTATTTCCAAAGACAGGTACTCCTGATAACAAGTAATTAATTATGCAAACAATGGATTCTCAGTACCCCATAATTACTAAACTGATTTCTCTTCAGACTGCACTGCCTGCATCTCTGGGTTTCAGGTGATGCCTTAAGTTTTAGCTTTTATATTTTTCATATTCTGTGCTGCCTAGGTGTGTAGTTTTAAGCTTCTTATTAAGTGCTATCGAGCTCTCTTCACAGAGCAGGTAGACAAAACAATTCCTTTTCTAGCTTGATACCAAGGACAATCATTACAAATTTCAGGCCCAAAAGCATAAATGATGGTGGGCTGAAGAGAGAAAACAAGAAGGATGGGAATTCATAACCTGAAGCTGTAATTGAACAATTAACCCTGATATCCAGATGGACCTAAACTTATAAAAATGTGAGACTTTGTGACCAGTGGTCCATTTTGTGACCATTTTTGGTCCATCTTGGGTGCAGCCCTGACCAGGCTCTAGTCCTGCCCAAGGTGTGTCCTTTAAGGCTTTTCAATAAATCCCTGCTTTATTCTTAACTCTGCCCAGCCTCTGTTCTAGGTCAGCCTTGTAAAGGCACCCAGGAATAAGCATTTCACCAAGCCCAAAGGTTAAATTCTATCCATATCTCCTTGGGATTTGATAGAGAACCCTTACAAAGAACCTTCAAGTGAAATTTCTGGTGTGCTGAACCCCAGCAATTTCTGCTTTCACATGCATGGCCACACTTATTTTTTTTCCCATAATCAGTTTGTTCTCTGCATGGGGAACAACAGAAAACTTGCAAGAAGTCACATTTTCCAAAGGAAAAATGGAACAGAGGGTCCTGCTTCACAGTCCCAAACCAGAGAGCAGCACATGGCTACTCAGAGGAGGATTAAATGATAAATTCCACGGCACTATCAGTATTTTCTTTATGTGACAAGGATTAAATGATAAATTCCACGACACTATCAGTATTTTCTTTATGTGACAACCACCTGTCTATAAATTTAACTCTATAATTGTCTGTGGCCATTTTCACCTCTGAGATGTTACTCTTACACTTGCCTTGTACCAGGCAAAATTAGTTAAGCTGCAAGAATGGAAAAAAAATAATTTGGTAAAAAATACAACCTCAAAAAAAATATTCATTTTAAACTCAGGAGTACAATGTCTGTCTCCTATGTAAATGAAAGGGATACATCAAAGACTGGATCTGTGAAAGGATTCTCAGACATATTTTTGTAATTAATGCACTGAAATTGGATTTTCAGATTCTTTAACTCCAAACATTAAATGATCCTATGTGCCTCAGCAGGTGGGTAGGAATTTGAATTTCCCAGGAAATAGAGAGCACCATTCTATTCCTAGAGGTCCCAAAAGCCTGAACTGATGAATTCCTAGGTCAATACAATGCAAAATGGGAAGTTTTATCCCAGTGCTTACATTTGTTGACTATTAGTGGGAATGCAAACTGCTATGACTGGCTGAGTTCAAGCAGACCTTGTCTCTCCACATCTGGGTTTCAAATAAAAAAGGATCAGCAGCTAATGACAATTAAAAACAAACCCACTGGATGGACACAATCCTGCTCTGAGCCTTAAATGAGGTGGAAAGGATGGAGTAGCCAGCTGATGGTTTTCATTTATTTAGTCTTTGCCAGCTATTTTTTGCTCCTTGTTTTAAATCCAGAGCTGTATTTAACAGAGGGTGGTCAGCAGACACATCCATTTGATGGCACTGAAGGCCTTGCACCTGAACATCTGTAACATTTCCTTGCATTTCCTTCCTTCTCTGCACTGCTGTGCAGCACATCCTCTGCTCCCTGCACATCCCACCCGAGCAAACACCATCACCAGGCAGAGGCAGATTCCTCCCCAGGCTGTGTTAGGAGGATCTCCTCTCTCACTCCATCGAGGAAAAACCAGCACAATTCACCTCTGCAGCCAGGAGTAAAGGATCTGTGCAATCCCACAGCAGCAAGGGCTGCATCCACAAGCTGGAAGGAATTTTTTGGCCATCAGGGCAGCTCTGCCCCAGCTTTAGAGGGATGAGGGCTCTCCTGCTCTCTGGCTGCCATGCAGAAAGGGGAGAAAAATCAAGCACCACTGCATTTCTGGCAATAAGTGCCAATACAGACATCCAGCAGCACAAGGAAAGGGACACCAAGGCAGCAGGAGAGGGAAGGGTGGACAGGTGCCCTCTTCCCGAGCCACCAGCACTGCTGATTATTGCTCACACAACCCCTGGGGCTGAAAGGCTCCAGCTTCTCTTTTACTTCAACAGGTGAGTGCACTGTGCATTAATTCCCATTTTCTCCCCCTCCCCAAGAGTTCCTGAGGTGAGGCAGGATGGGGAATTTAGGAATCAGTGCCATTATTAGCATCATCACCACCACCGCATCTGTCGGGCATTAAAAGTTTCCTGAATTGTTTTCTTTTCTTTCAACACATCGAACCTCTCTGAATATCAATGTGAACACAACTGTTTCTAATTACACCACATCCTGTTTTAATTGACTTTAATTGCTTGGTATGTTAATTTGCATCCCAATGCTCAAAATGCTTTTTTTAAACCCTTGTCAGAGCCATGCCAATGTTTAAGCAGTTGGAAACAAAATAAAAATTTCTGGCAGGCGAGTTTTTGCACTAAGTTCTCCTCTTACAATGTGGTTGAAAGAAAAATTTACAGTGATATTCAGACACACAAGTAGGTGGAAATGCACCCAACATCTCTGAGCTATCCTTGGGTGCTTAACTGAAAGTCCATTGGAACCAAAGATCCTGAGAATTGATATTTTATTGATTGCCAAGAGCTTTAAGTATCAAAGAACAGGAAATAAGTTGAGTACCAAGCACTGGAAATTTAAATACCAAAATCTTAAAGAGACTTAGATGTCACTCAAGGTTAATATATAGATATTGAGGTACCTATGAAATGATTTCATGAGTGAGGCACCATAAAGATTTTGGAAGCTGAGCTGGATTTCAGTTTCATCTTTTCATGCCTAAATATCTTGACAGCACAAATAAGTGTTTGTGTTCCAGTTTGTCCCTTGGGACCTTCTTGTCCTAGGTGAAAAGGTGTTTTTCTGACCAGATCATGCTGCAGGGTGAGGGGGATCTGGCGTGGGAGAAGAAGAAATTGAGGATAACCCCACTGAGAATAAAGAGGAAGATTTCCATGCAGTGAGCTGAGCCCCAGCCCATGGAAACCTCAAAGCCCCAAATCAGATTTCTTTGGCCAAAGTGCAGAGCACACCAGCCTGAGCTTCACACTCTTCCTCACAGCAGCAGGAAGCAGAGAACCTTCCTCCTTTGTTTGGCTCCTGCTAAGAGAGACACAACCAGAATTCCTATGAAAAATATGGCTCAGAAAGCTGATGGGATCCTTTCCTGCAAACTGCAGTGTTCAATCTTGTTTGCATCATAATGAACCAACTGTATTTTATAAATGGCATAAAACTTCTCTTGATGCTTCAGAAAATTACTGGCTTGCCAAGCCCTGTTCCCTAAAATCCTCTGTTGCTCCATGGGGCTGTGAACAGGAGGAATATCGATGCAGACATTGCCAGAGATTTGCCAGAATTCACCATTAAAGTGTTTGTGGAATGTCAGACCTGCCCCCATGCCCTGCTCATCCTTATTTTTCATGGGCTGTTTTCATCCTGGTGCCCTTTAACTTATTTCTTTCTTTATTTGAAAGCATTTATTTAAAGGAGGAATTTTTATCCAGGAGAACATATTGGCACAAATATAGAAATATAACTATCATACCCCTGCCTGGCAGCTCTGCTGAGGAGGCACACCCAGGAACCACCAATTTGGGCAAGATTTCCATCAAAATTTTTTAAATTGTCCCTCCAGCCACAGCCAAGCCAGCCTTTGCCTTGTTAATATTTGCAAGTTTCAAAAATTCTGACTTCCTAGGTGATACCAGCAGATGATAAACATGATTAAAGATTTTCTTTTTCAAATATTCCATGCAGCATGGTTTGGAAAAAAAGGCTTTTTTTCATCTGACTCTACACCATCTATGGAGCTACAAGTGACAACTGAAAAGGGAGATTTTCCACATTAATTGGATTTACAAGAAAAATGCTATAAAATGGTATAAAGGAATGACAGCTGATTCACAAGGTTTTTGAAAGCACGTCAAAAGGGGGAAAACATTCCAGGTCCACCTACATTTTAAAGTTAAATTTCATATGCTGAAAGAGAAATGAGAGCAAAATCCCAACAGAACACCAGGTAAGTGGATTTGTATAATTGGGATGAGGTGGTTAGAATCAGCAAAATGGTTGATTTTTCTGTTTTCTCTGAGTGTTTTGTGGATTTATTCAGCATTTTCTGTTTGTCATCTTTGTTTATCTGCAGAGGGAATCTTGCTCCAGAATAATTCTGGTAAACCATCCTTAACCAGATTGTCTATGAACTGCAGAATTCCTTCTGAATTACCACTGAATCGTGTGTGAGTGATCACAGCCTCACTCCGAGCAGGAATAAATTCAAAGCCCAGCAGCTAAGAGAATTTAATGAGATTTGAGGACTGAGAAATAAGTATCAAAGAGGAAAAATTCATTGGGAATGAAAATTCAGTGAGATGAGCCAGAAAAGTGGGGCCAGGAGAGGACACTCGGGGAAGGGATGCAAGAACCTGAGTGATCACAGGAAACAAGGGATTCCACATGAAATAATAACTGCAGAAAGGATTAATTCCAGCACCACATCACACTGAGCTCAGTGCCTGGGACACAGGAAAATCCCAACCTGGCAGAGCTCTGCAAGTCCCAGGTTTTATCCACGTGGTGGTGAAGGCAATAAATAAATAAATGAAAGTCTGAGCCCTGCTGGAATGGTTTCCTTCACAATGAAATTAAAAGCTCACTCCAAAATTCATTGAGTCAATTTGAAAAAAAACCCAAAAAAAACTAACCCAAAATGTTCTGTTTGATTTTGGTTTGGCATTCTTTTACCTGAATGGGTGGAAGGAAGATGTGTCTTGAATGAAAACTGCTTTAACAAGCCAAAGTTGTTATCCAGAAGCCTTAATCCCACGTTAAAAATGGGTGAAAAGACCTATTTCCCATATGTTTTTTGCAGCAAGACTTATTCTTTACATTGGGTCTGACTTCACACACTTTTCAGCACTTCCCAAATTCCATTCCAAACATTCTGTGTTGAAAAAACTGCCTGCCTGTAGTTCAAAGTTGCAAAAGACAGAGAAGTTATGGCAGAAGGCTGAATCCAAAGTGCTCCATCAGAAAGACAAGGATGCAGCTAAAATTGGAAAACAAAGAGAGAACACCAAGGGCAGACAAGATCCATTCACAGCAGCCACTCATTTTCCCAGCTGAATTGAGGGAACTTTCCACTTCCATCATGAGCTACTTCTCCCCATAAATATTCCTTAAGCAGCAGCAACTTTTCTAAATATGTGTTATTTCCCAGCTAATTCCAACAGCTGGGTTTGTTTCCAGCTCGCCCAGGAGCATTAAAATCAAGATCTGTCTTCTTTCTGCTAAAATTGCTCTTCAGGCTTGGTGGTTCTTTTGATGAGGTCTACAGACTTTCTACTTAATTTAAAAAAAAAGGGAAAATCACTGTACTGTCTCAGAGCTAGTGTAAAGATAGATTTCCTTGTATTTGAGTAAAAATTCTCTAATCAACAGATCCTGCCCCAAAACATTCACTGCCAACAACAGAATATGCAGACAAATCCAAAAACCCCAATCATGGAGACCAGAACATGCCCATACTAAAAATAGAAACTGAATTTTATCCCATCATTGCAATCATTTATGTGAGCACCTGCATTTAAGCACCGTAATAAATACATTTTAAATAAATCATAATGGAAAGAAATTTATCATTAATAAATTATTAAAAATAAATAAAGGCAAATGCAGATAACCAGATTAATTCTAGATACATGCACAGCCTAATAATGACCTAATCAGTGAAAAATAATGTGCCAACAGCCTCTGAAAAAGGGAAAGTGGTCATAAATAATGGGATGGATCATAAATGGTCATAAATAATGGGATGGATCCTGAAAAAATTAATTTAAGTCAGAGTTCCTTTGATTTCAAGGATTCATTCCAGCCTGAGTAGGCTTTGGTCAAGTTCATAGTACCAAATTCACAGTAAAATTTACACATTGTACAAATCAGTTTGTGTTCTGGGGACTGCTCTGAAGTGTTTTTAAATGTTCACAAGTGAATCCACACTAAACAAGGATCAACCTGAACTAAAAACTGAGCCCCTGTTGGAAATGTTTCATTTACATTATTACATTTTTGCTGTCATTAAATACCAAAAAGAACAGCATTTATCTGTTTCATAGATCAATATCTATAGTAAACACAACTCAGGAGCTCAGTGCCTCCTCCCAGCTCTTCCACAGTCTCCAAAATTCTATTTTCCACACTTGACATTAATCCTCCTCTCACCAACTGTTCTTAGGGGAGTTTTGTTGATGAAAAAAGTGAGGGCTGCAGCACCCCTCAGCACCAAGGTGCCCAAAACGTGCTCTCCATTTGTTGGGAAGTGCTGTCCTCACTGCTCTCACAAAAATCCCAGTGTTGTAAACACAGAGTGCCCAAAATAACTCCAGGCAGCAGGGGAAGGGCTGTGCTGGAGTTCCTCAAAGGCAGAAAGCTGCAGAAAACCTTGAGCAAAACGAGCACTGAAGTTTGGCAGAATTCACGATTGGAGTTTGTTATTTTATCTGCAGCATTAATGGGAGTGATGAACCGGTGGAATGACAGCATCCTATAACTATAATTTGAGATTTTGTGTAACATTCAAGGGCACAAAGAGGGTGAGCTGCCCTCTGGCTGTGGGGAAGGGCTGTGGTGGAATTTCTCAGAGGCAGAAAGTTGCAGAAAACCTCGAGCAAAATGAGCAGAAAAGTTTGGCAAGAAGACACAGCTCTCCCAGTGGAAATACAATAGCAGATTTCCAATGCTAAAATCACGGTGCTATTGTCCCTGGAACGTGTTTGTTGGAGGTTTTTTCTTTAAAAGCAGTGGATGCTTTGGGGTTGGAGGGGTTTGTACCCAGAAAAAAATCTTGATTGAAGTTTATTATTTTATCTCCACCATAAACGGTGCTGATAAACCAGTGAAATAATGACATCCTGTAACTGTAATGTGATTTTTTTGTTTAGGATTCCAGGCACAAAGAGGAAGAGCTGTCCTCTGGCTGTGGGCAGGGAGAGGAAGACTGATGGGAGGAAGGAAATTTCAGCATCTTGGCTGAGCTCATCACTGCAAGCCAAGTGTTTATGTAGAGCTCCCATCAAGGAGGGAGTTTGCAGAGCCACAAATATCTCAGAATTAAAGACTGCTATTTAATCAAGTAAAAGTCAACTTTAAAAACCAATCAGGAAGAATTTTAAATATAAATTAGGACTAATTAATCAACTGAGGGTTGGGGGTTTTTTTTCCATTTTGTAAAGGTCTTTAAAATGTACAAGCTTTTATAAAACAAAGCTGTTCCTTTCCAGAACCTTCTAGGATTTTCAGACCTCTCAATGCCATCTAATTTACCTTCACAGACAAACCAGGTACTGGGAGTTGCACACAGACCCAGAAATCTGCATTTTGCTTAAAAGAAATGGGATATTATGGGATGACTATTCCTCATAGCAACCCCATTTCTGAGAAAATAATTCCGAATTATCCCACAGTAGCACCTGAATTTCCAGTTGTGGAAATTGATTTTACACAGGCAGAAACAGGGGTTCAATAAGGCACTGCATGAACTGGAATTATTACTTATTCTAGACAGACCTTCCAGTTCTCACTCCTTAGGTCAAGAGCCATCCTAAAAATGTTTCCCCTTCAAGCAAATAGAGATGCAAAGGTCAGAACAGGGCAGGAGGTGATTTTTCCTGTCACTCCAAAATATGTGAGATCTTCAATGTGCATTGGAATGGACTCAAAGTTTTTGGCCAGCTCCTTCTCCTGGTTCAGGGTTTGTTTGCTCTCTGGCTCTTCTGGAGAACATGAGACTGGGTTTCCTGGAGGAGTCCTGTCCTCAAGGTATTATTACATTCCCTTAAATGATTCATTCCAGTGAATCAACATTTTGATCAATCCAGTAAAAATCAGGATTTACCAGAGCATTCCTTACCATCTCCAGCTCAGATTCCTGCTTGATTTTCCTCACTTGTTTTTAAAAAAAACCCCTTCAAACAAACAAAAAAAAACAACACAAGAACACACTCCCAAATCAACATCAGCACTGAGGTAAAAAAAAATGCTGGATGAAGTCTGGGAAGTGGAAGCAATGCTGTGACAAAAAGGATTATAGGGGAGATTTTCCAGCCACAACTCTATTCAGGTAAAAGGTTCCAGTTAGGAAAGATTAATGTGTCAGGCACACTGACAAAGAGGCAAGGAGAGAATTAAGAACTGTAGCCAGCATTTGAGAAGTCACCAAATAAATGCATAACATTTCAAATAATGGCAAATATTAAAAATACAACACATTAATTCAGTGGTAATGAGAATTTTCCCTAGAATTTTGCACCAAAACTAAGCATATGTGAGACTTTCTTGGAAAGTTGTTCTGCCAATCCTCCAAGCACTCCAGCGGGTTTGTTAGTGGCCATCTCTAAATCTATCAGTCCCTTCTGCAGTTTTCTGGCCACCACAGCACTATTTAATCTTGTGCAGCAAATGCTGGGGAAAAAAATAAAAGTATTTGCAAACTGGCAGGCAAAGATATCCTATAGCACAGCCACACCTTGTTTTTTAATTTGGATGATTTTTGTAGATGTCAAACTGAAGGAAATGGTCAGAGCTCACTGGGTTGGGGCTGCAGCTTCCTCAGGAGGGGCAGGACAGGGACAGCTCCAGTCTCTGCTCCCTGGGACAGGAGCCAGGGAAAGGCTGGAGATCAGGGAAAGCTTCTACCCCAGAGGTGCTGGCACTGCCCAGGCTCCCCAGGGAATGGGCACGGCCCCGAGGCTGCCAGAGCTCCAGGGGCTCCCAGGGATGCCCTGGGTGGGATTTTTGGGGGGTCTGGGCAGGGACAGGGGTTGGACTCGATGATTCTTGTGGGTCTCTCCTAACTCAGGGTATTCCCTGATTCCATGAACTGTGTTGTCCCTTCCAACCCAAATCATTCTGTGATTCTACTGGGAAGTTCAGGAGTTTTGTAGGAGAATAAAGAGCTCAGGTTTCTATGGGAAAAGGTGTGTTTGTGTGGCCCAGGACGACAGCCCAATTCCTGTCAGCACTGAGGACACGAGCTCTTATCTCCATGGTGACAGCTGGGAGATGGATTCACCATGAGACATCTGCTTCAATACTACTGGTGCCTTAAGTACAATAACAAAAGTATAAACCACCCAAATTAACAAGCATCCTTATCATTCTGACCCTGATTCTCCACATTTCCCTTCCCTGTGGCTGCTCCATCCTCTTAATGCAGTTAGTCACACCTTGGCTGAGGGTTTATTGCTCTCTAAGTTCCCCTCTAAATGTAGCTGCTAAATCACCTCAAGGCCAACTTGTAGGACACCAATCTGACACTGCTGCAATTAATTTGTGGGTTTGAGCAGATTTTCAGCAGGAGAAGAAAAGGTGATGTGATGCATAGAAAAAAAGAGAGGTTTCACACGATAAAAACCTGGAAGACAGGGTGACTGAGGAGTATGTGACTGCCACAGATTTATTTCTCTCTCTTTGGGAAATGCTTTGATCTCTCAGCTCTCCCTTCATGCCCTCAGCTCAGCAGAGATCCCTGAGTGGCTGCTCTGTGGATGTGAAGGGTCTCTCCCTGGGGAGCAGAGCCCTCTCCCTGTGCTCATCCCACGCTTGGAACACTGAGATCCAACCTCAGCAAGGCACTCCAGGAACAGGGACACACAAACCAAAGCACAAAAATCCTCACTGACCTCGACCACTGTAATCCTCCCAAATATATTTTACACCCACAGGCAAGAACCCACCATTTTTTATTGCAGTTAATTAAGAGGGGTGCCTCACACTTTCTACAGCACAACCATCTCCTGATTGCCTGAAATGCCAAATTTCCATGGCACAATCAAGCTTGCTCGGGATGTTTGGAGTTTCCTCCTTGCTTTTTTGAAGCACACAAGCTTTTTCCAAGGAGAGAATAGCAGGTGCACAGCAGCCAGCTCCCTCCTGGGGCTGTGTTTTAGTTACCAGCCCCAGGCTGCCTGTGCTGCTCACGAGGCAATTTATTTTATTAAGCTTTGCCTTTCTTGGCAGGGAGTGTGGAGCTGACACTGGGGTGGGATACAGGACTCAAGTTTGTAAATCTCACAAGAACAGCCTTGTCAACAAAACTTGTACTACAAAAACATCTTCACATTGTAGATGAAGCCAGAAATCTGGGCAGGGAAAGCAGGGACTGGCAGGAGTTTGGTTTAATATAACCTTGGCATATGGGGTCGTGGGGATGGACACCTAAAACTGCAATTAATTGAGGCTGGACAGATTGGCAGGAGCTAACAAACTGCCTGGGGGAGAATAAGGGATTGTAGCTATTCCATTTCATGGGAAGAAATATGAAATTGGAGCAGCATTAGGAAAGTCAGAGCTATCAATGTTTGTGAATTGAGGGACCCTGTGTGTTCCTGAAGAAGAAAAGGTGCAAATAATATCCCAGATTCAGGAAGCAAGACTCAAGAAAAGCAATATTCACTGCAATTTCTGTGCAGAAATTCTGTGCACACATAGAGGCCAGGGCGTGGCAACCACACAGTTTTGGGAAATGCAGCTTTAAATGCCAGCCAGCAGCAGTGCCCTGCACCTGAAGGAATGCTGTTTTAGCCCTGACATGTGCATTACCAATGATAATAAACAGGAAATTTTTTATGTTTTGGCTCCTGTTGGCTGCAGTGTAATTTTGATAATGAGTTAAAAGTTCCTCAAAGTAACCTCAATGGCAAAAATAAAATTTATTTGTTACCTTTAGCCAATCAGTGCATTTTTCCTGCAGGGATTGCTGTGTTCATCTGTGCCTTTGGGCTTTCCCTTTAGTTTTGCAGCAACTTTCCCTGCATTGCCACAGCAGATATCACAGCTGGCCTTCCACCCTCTGCTCCTCCCTACCCCTTCAGCTCTTTCATACTTTCTGTTCACAGACCAGGTGATTTCTCTGCCCAAAACCTCTCACACCTCGTGCACTGAAACACTTCTTACTCGCTTCAGCTGCAGACCAGGGCTTAGATCCACCCTAAATATTCATCCAAAAGTGGATTTTCCCTGCTGAGGTGCAGCTGGGAGGGACAGAAACCACAAAGACACAATTTTGATTGAAGTTTCCTATGTGATGCCTTCCCCAGTGTCAAACAGAAGGTCAGGAAAACCTTTGAGAAGCACAAAAATCTATTTATTTTTTTTTAAACAAACTCGAGGTGTCCTTAAATGCTCAGAGCACAGGAGAGTGGAAAAAAAAAATTACTTTTGAAACCTCACACAGAGGAGGCGGAGAGCAGGAACTCTGCATGCATCTCATGAATGTTCTACTTTCCCCTTTTGAATACAGAGATCAGCCTTGGCCAGAGCTAAAGCCTCACCATGAAGGGCCATTCTTTGCTGTTACTTCAGCCTAAAACAAAAGACACTTCAGGAGATACAATCCTTGCTGCCCAGTTCCTTTTCCTGGGCTCCTACAATGGGCCCTAGTTCTTTCTTTTTTTCTTTTCTTTTTTTTTTTTCCTTCCACACATCTTTCTCTTATTTATTTATTTTTTTTTGTTTCTGTCCTTTTTTTCCTTCTTTCTGCCTCATTGAATCCATTAAGGCCTTTAGATGGCCTGCTATTGAGAAATAAATTTTCTTTGGGACTAGTGACTGAGTTTTAACTGCTGGCAAGCAAGGCTTAACTCCTGAGGGGAGGGAAAATGATGGTTAAAATATATGAAAAATCCATCTCTGAGTCTGGGCTCTTCAAGCACACTGGATACCTTGCAATGTCTTGCTCCTCAAGGAAAAGGAATAACCTAATCCCAGAGATTTTCCCACTTCCCTCGTGGATCAATCTTGACACACTGAGTTCTCTTTCTGCTCGTGTTTCCCAGCAGATGGATATTTTCTCTTCTTTTAGGTCCATTTGCCAGTGATTTTTGCACAACTGGAAATTCCAAGGTCTCAAGAGAGGCCTCTGACCTCAGGAGAAGACAGAGGTCCTCAATTAACTCAAAATTACCCAGAAATGTAAGCACTGGCCAGGCCTGCTCCTGGTGGGGTAGATTATTTCAAAGCCACCAAGAGAGATTAAATTCACCTCAGAACCAGGACAAAAAAAAAAACCTTGGGAAGAAAGAATGAAACTTTCAAAGTTCTGAGAGTGACATAAATAATTCACAAAATATAAAGAAATAGGAGCTGGAAATGTGTATGTGGAGGGTGGAAAAATAATGTATTATATCTGGATAATGAAATTTTCTGGGCATGGGAAACATCCATGAGCCAGCAGAGGATTTCAGGGCTCCCCTGCCCTCAAAATGCAGCTGGAGGAGGGAGCAGAACTATAAAAACAGAGCTAAGGGATATTTGGAGTTCAATAGTGAGAGGTGATGCCACACTCAGCCAGCAGGGCCTTTAAAATTTTGCATTTTAAATTGTTCACAAAAATTCTGGGCATTTTCCTCAACAGCAAAATGAAAAAAAAAAAAAAAAAGTAGCCAAAAATTAACTATGGATACAGCTTTATTTTATATATTTATTTTAGTAGTGCATAGTGTAGAGTTTAATTTGTTGGAATAAGCTCCCAACACGTCAGATGTCTATTTTATGCTGAATTATTCACAACTGCAGCCTGGGACAAGGGGTCCTCAAAAGCATCATAAAATAAAAAACAAACCCCAGGGCTCTCTCCCTTTATTCACACCTTGTTAAGATGTGACTGGGAATTAAGGATATTTTGGTACATCTCCTTGGCCATCTCATTTATTCATTATAAATGGTCCAGTTTTCAGTGTTTCCTGCCCATCACATTCACAGATTAGCAATAATGTCAAAATCCCTTTTTAGGACATTTTTCTGTTCTTGTTAATGGGATTGTGTGTCAAGATGTCCCAGCAAACAGGCTGAACCTGGTCTTTTTCACCTCTGGTTTTTTTGATAGATATAATTAATTTAGACTTCCCAAAATTTCCTGATGCTTAACTGGCCGCTCACTGCCTTCAGCTCAGCAAATCCAAGTGATCAATGGCACAAATTAACAAGTGAGGAGCAGTGCAGGATTGCAAAGGACAGCAGCTGTGCAGGTAGAAAATGAATTTCAGGAGAATTAGGGTTGGAAAAGACCAAGCCTTAACCCAGCTCTGCCAGAGCTGTCCCCAGGTGCCACATCCACGTGTCCTTCGAACACTTCCAGGGATGGGGATTAAACCACTGCCCTGGGAGCCTCTTCCTGTGCCTGAGCACCTTTTCAGGGAAGAAATTGTTCCTGGTATTTAACCTAAACCTGCTGCATCTCCTCTAGACCCATCCCTTGTTCCCTGACCCCACCTGGCTGCACCCTCCTGCCAGTTCACTTTAGAGAGCAAAAAGGTTCTCCTTGAGCCTGCTCCAGGCTGGACATCCCCAGATCCCTCAGGAAATTCATCTTAAACCCTGCAGACTGAGCCCAGCTTTAAATGCATTCAGCAGCCTTTACAGGACTCTGGTCTAAGCTTTGTACTTAAATTAGATGCTCAGAGCAGGAAATCTCTGGGGGTGTGAATGGAATCTAACTAATTCTCCTAAATGTAACTTCTAGAGAACATTACAGCTTAAGGCAATAGGCACAATCACAGGAAAAAGGGAAAAAAAATCAAGAGCAGAAGTGTAAAAGAGAAATGACGCCCTCATTTGCACATATTCAACCCCAAATCCTGCTTCTTGTGGTAGCTACAGCAGCAGAGCTGCTAATTTGAGACAAAAAATTAAAAAGTTCTCTGTTTTGCCCTGGTGTTTGTAACTTTTCCAGCAGGGTTGTGGCAGAAAGTGAAACACTTGAATGGATAATGAAGGTGGCAAGGACAATATCAGAGACCCTCGCCTTTTTATGTTTATATTCAACCTCTTCACCAGCAAGAAATCTTGCCAGGACATTTCTAAGGGTTTACAACCCAGCTGAACAGCTCCCTGTTAGAGATGCAGTGGATATGCAGTGATATCAGTGATATCAGGTGAAAAGTCATAATGGAGATCTGTGTAATCATGAATCTGATATTTCAGATTTTTGACTCACAGGATTATTTAATCAAGCATCTTAGCTCATGTTTATGTAGAGAGAGGAGCCACATCAGAGTTTTTCTCATGTAGCACAGCAAAACCTCCCAGCAGAGCTCTCTGGGCTGTGGTTACCAGAGCATCTGTGGAGTGCAAAGGGCTAAAAAGTGACAGACAGTCACAATATTATCAAATCTTGATGAGAGCGTGCAAGACATTTGCAAATTTGATTGTGACCTGAGAAACCAAGCAGATTTATTTTAAAGCAACAGGTTTTAGGTGTAACATCCCTGGCTCTGGGTCTAGAACATCCCTGCTCCCAGCTCTCACCATCACCTCGGGATGTAGGAGCCTCTGCTCCTGGGGCAGCTCTGAAATAAATCACATCGAGAGGCAGCTTAAATTCAACACCTTCCAACATCAGCATGAAGTGGAAATTCAGGGAACTGAGCACAAAGAGGAGGAAAGTATCAAAATATTCAGAAGTCAGAATCAGACAGAATAATATTCAGTGATTATGGTATGTAGAACAGTTCCAGAAAATGTTGAAGAATGGGTTCCTGTGGGGTTTTTCTCTCTTGCAGCTGGTTCTGCACAATGAGGAGGATTTCTCATCACTTATTAACCAGTCACTAGTGGAGAAGTAAAAATCACTGCACGAGAACTGTTTGAGTTCAGCTCTGGCAAAAGAATATTTTCATGATGTTAACAAGAACCCCTTCAAAAAGACCCAAAATTTATGAGAATTGGTCTCAGTGTTCATACAATCAGTGTAATATTCTAATACTCAATAAAATTCTGGAGGAAGAATATTCTTTTAACACTTCACATCAGAAAACGCTGGCTTGGTGTTGAGTCATAACATGACAAAAATCTCATCTACAGTTTAATTAATGTGCTGTGGGTGGGGTAAAATGTTCTAATATCAATAAATTAAAATGATAGCAAGACTGTGGGGGTTTTTAATACTTTAGATTCAACTTTCCCTCATCTACAGCACAAAATTCTGAAGCACAGCAATGCTGATTAGCTCTCAATTCCCACTCAAGATGCCCAGGCAGGAAAGCTGGATTGGTTTTTAACTTGAGTCTATTATTTTAGATTATTAATACAGAAATCTTTTCAAATCAATAGCTGGAGACACTCAAACCCACGCTCTGTAGTGACACAAATGATACAAAAAATGGGCTTTGCTCTGGGCTGGATAACAGAAATGTAACAAGGTGATAAAAATTAAATCATTTGTTACAAAATTAAATATTGTCATGAACCCCCATGTAGGAAATAATTGATTCATGACTCATCACGAGGGAAATTAAGCACTGGAAGAGGTTTACCCAAGACCTGAGCAATCCCTGGAGGTTTTTAAGATGCAGCCAAACACCAAGACAACAGCTCCAAGTTCAGTGCTGAAACTTCTTTAAAACCAAAAAGTTTGACCACAGACATCCCAACCTTCACAGTTTTACAGATCCAGGTCCCTGCCAGGGTTTCAGTCTAAGGAGGTCAGCACAAGACAGGGATGTGGTGATGCACCCAAAAATTCAGGAAAGAGCAGGAAAAAAAGCCTTAAAATGCTTTTCTATAACTTTGAGTCCAGCAGGCTCCTCCTTTAAAAGGAATTGGGCAGAAGCTGCAGCGGGACACGGCTGAGCTCAGTGGGATGCTTTGTTTGCAAAACTCCCATGAAAATAAATTAAAAAAAAATAAATAAAAAGGAAAACATTAGGGTTACTCCCTTCAGCATGTAGTTTAGGAAAAATACATTGGAAACTACTGGTGCTGCTCTCTCAAAGCCTAAAGCACAAGAGCATTTAGTTAAATTAATGAATGGACAATCAAGATCCATTAAAGAACAGGTTCCCTTCTACCTGTAGATTTCATTAATGAAATAGGAAGATCAAAAAATTAGGAAAACTCAGCAGCTCTATGTACATTATAGAAAATCTCAGAATTGTCCTAACCAGAAATCAAAAGTAGTGTGGAAAAATCAGATACTGAACCAAACCTAATGATCAGAGACTGGAATGATAATTTAAATGTTAAAAAAATTAATTTTCTTCAGTCTTCTAGAGAGTTCTTTCCTCATTTTTGGAAGCATTTGATCTCAGCTACTGAAAACTCTTCTCCATGAGATGGAGATGGGATATCATCAAGCAAATTTCACAATACACATCAAATCAAGGTAACACTGCATTGGCATATTTTTCTCCTTCTGGTTTTGAGTTTCTCTTGAAAGATGCTGCATTTTGCATATTTGCAACATTTAAAATGTGAAAGCTGGCACACTGATATCTTCAGATCTAAGATTGGATAATTCAGGGCAAGAAAAGCTTGACTAATTAAGGACAAGAACCTCTGAAAGGGCACAAATCTATTTCAGCTGGAAGCTGCCAGAATCACCTGGATTTATTCTGCTATTTCACATCCGTTGGAATGGGAAATGGAAATGCTTTGTGAGAAAGTGATGAATTTCAAGAACAGTAATGGAAAAGTTTGGAACATCCTGTTAACAGTGTAATAAGCACTTCCTCTGGAGTTAAACTTTATGTTAGTCTTAATATATTTAATATCCTGAAATATTAAATATTGATGATCTGTGGTAGTGCTGGTTGGAGAATGACTGGGTTATTTTATAACAGCTTTTAAGGCTTGGATTCTTTTTTCACTGTGCATGAAAATGCAGAGTAAAAAAGAGGAAAAGGGTGAACCAACCTCCTGAATATTTCACAAAGCACAAAGGTGTGCAGAGGAAGTCTCTCCTCACCTTCTCCATCTCAGCTCTGTTTCCCCTGTCCTCTTTCTCTCCATGATCCTGTCCCCCAGACACCTCCCTTTAAAAAAGTTCCAAAGGTGAGAAAACTTTGAGAAGTTTTTTGCTTTGAATAAAGGTATTTATTCATTGAAATTATTCCATCCAATTAAAGTATATCAGAAATTTAACACACTGGTATATTATTATAATAAAAAGCCCAGAAGTAAATTTTAAAAGTTTCCTGGAAATGAGAATGTAATAAATTCAATTTAGTGGGAAGGCTTATGGACGAGCTTAAATATGAATTCTAGAAACGGCAATAGATTTGAGATGCAAACTTCAGCCCAGAAATCTGCTACTTCATTAATATTTCAGAACATTTAATCCCTTTGCAGCATCCCCAACACCTGAGTGCTGCCTTTGTTTTTTAAGCTGGGAAGATTGCTGCTCTGGGAAGGCAGTGCCACGGCCCAGATCTCCAGAGATTCTGGAAATTCCAGGGATTCTGGAAATTCCAGGGATTCTGGAAATTCCAGGGATTCTGGAAATTCTCAGATTTCCAGAGATTAGGCTGGAAAAAGTGGCAAGTGGAAGAATATTGAATAAACAGGAAATGAATAAATTGATAAGCAGTAAATGTATGCCCAGGGAAAAAACCTGCACTGCAGAAACAGAGCTGGAAAAAGAAATAATATTGGCTAGGACAGATCCTTACTGAGAGCCATGGAGCCTCTGGAAAGGCAAATTCATGGATGGCACAGGGTCTCCTGAGAAATGTGGGAATTTATCAGGCCTGAGGAATTCCTCAGGAGTCTGGAAACAGAGCTGCTGCTCATGGCAAACTGATTTAATGGTGCAAATATATAATGAGTCTGCCTCTTACAGAACCCTGATCTAAATGTTTTAAGCTTGAGACCTATAAAGCTGAATATTGGGTAATGATTCCCTTTTCTTTGCACTTCTGTTGCAAGACTAAAAGTTATTTCTGCTTCTTGAAAAGTTTATTATCCCATTTCACGTGCTCAAGACAAGCTGTTCTATCTCAGACTGCCCTCATCAGAGAGGTGGTTATCAAAATCCCACTGGAATAAAATCAATTTATTCCACCTACCTAAAGCTGAGGGTTTAGCTAAGCTATCAGAAGAATTAAAAAAAACAAAGGTCAGACAGGTTATCCACCTTTAAAGCTCAAGATCTGATTCTAGGGAAATGGTATAAACTGAAAGAATGGAAGAACAATAAAATCCTGGATGTTAACTCCAGGAATGTGAAATAAATCCTTTCTGAAGCCACTTCAGCCCCTCCTGGGCCAGGATTGCTCTCGCTGCTCTTCGTGGGAGCGCGTTCGGCCCAGCCTCGCGTGCGTGCACACACACACGTGTGCTCTTCCCTGCTCTCCTGGGGCAGATTTCACCACGCCAGAATACATTCCCATCCTCACACATCCCTTCTGATGGATTAAAAACACCCAGTTTTGCTCAGTTTCATTTCTCCCCCGCCAGCTGCAGCCCCTCAGAGGGCTCCAAAGCGCTCGTGCAGCTCCCCGGAGCGCCAGCGACAAAGAGGCGAGGACATTTATCCCCTTGTTCCTATGGATCCCTTTGGCTTCTCCAGATTCCCCTCTTTAGGATTTTCCCCTCCTCTAAACCATTCCTCCTCAGCCCTGGGCAGGGTTTCTCAGAGTTTTCCCTGCCTCCATGGGCTGCAGGGATCTCGGTGCGTGTGGCGATGCCTCCGTGGGAAATGCGGCGCCAGACTGAGCTTGGCAAACACACGAAAACCAGAAATGAGGAGCAGCCCAAAATGGTCAGAGGATAAAAGATGTGTGCAGGTGACACCCTGGTGTTTTTAAATATCAAAAAATCCATTGCATTTCAAATATTTCATTTATAAACAGAGGTCACTAAAACAGAAACGACAACAAAAAGAATAAAAACCCAACCACAACACAAACTACGTAAGAAACATTTGAAAATTAAATGTTTGAATGCACCAAGGTTGTTTGTGGTTTCCTTCAGTTCCAACATGAGAAACCAGGGCTTTTTTAAGATCCTCCCTCCAGATGTGTGGCTCCTTTCCTCTCTCAGTGAAGTTGATAATTCATAGATTCTAATCAGAGCAGGGCAGCCTCTCCCTCATCCCATGGTTCCCTCTCCCTGCTCCCAGGGCTGGCTGGAATCCACTCAAAAAAGTGCTAAATATTTGTAATTTTCCCCATAATAGTCCCATCTTGATAATAAATAAATAAATCAATAAAATTTAAATCATTAAATATAAATAAATATATCAAATAAATAAAGAAATAAAGCCCTCTCTGAGTGCTTTCGTTATTTCTCCTCTTGCTGTTCAATCTGTATTTCTAAATTCTCTTTTCATGTGCATCAAAACTCTCAGAAACTCTTTTGTGGGACTGAGAGTTTTGCCTCCTGATAGTTCAGGGCAAAATCCAAATTTTGCAGAATTTGTGCACAGAAATCAACACAATCTGGTTTCAGAGTTCAAGGACTGGCCAATAAAGCTCATTGCTAAATTAATAAACATCAAGCAAAACCACCCAGCCTAACAGAATTAGAAAAAATCAAATCACAAAACCAAAAAATAACAAAAAAAAAAAGCAAACAATTCTTAATTACAGTTAATTTTGCTATTTATATACCTCCCAAGTGTGAAATTCATATGTTCTGATGGAAATAAATATAAATATAAAAATAAAAATATAAATAAAAGTATAAAAACAAAAAATAAAAATATAAAATAAATATATATTATATATATATAATTTATATAATAATATATCTAATAATATAATGATACAATACTATATAATATATAATGTAATATCTATTATATATAATAAATAGAAATAGAAATGAAATAGAAAAAATAAAAATAAAAATAAATATAAATTAAATATAAAATAAAAAGAAATAGAAAATAAATAGAAAAAATAAGTAGAAATATAAAATAAATATAAAATAAATATAAAATAAACAGAAATATAAATTAAATATAAAATAAACAGAAATATAAAATAAATATAATATAGATATAGATATAAAAATAAAAATAAATATAAATATAAACAGAAATAGAAAATAAATAGAAAAAATAAAAGTAAAAATAAAAATAAACTAAATATAAAATAAAAAGAAATAGAAAATAAATAGAAAAATAAGTAGAAATAGAAAATAAATATAAAATAAACAGAAATATAAAATAAATATAAAATAAACAGAAATATAAAATAAATATAAAATAAACAGAAATATAAAATAAATATAATATAGATATAGATATAAAAATAAAAATAAATATAAATATAAACAGATATAAAAAATAAATAGAAAAAATAAAAATAAAAATAAATTAAATATAAAATAAAAAGAA
>NC_031781.1:2194091-2216152 GCF_001522545.3 Parus major | reverse complement strand
AATTACAAAAAAAATATATAATATTGAAGAAAACAGGGGCTACATGTGAAATACTGGGATAAAACTGAATTAATTACAAAAAAATAAAGAAAATATTGGAGAAAACCAGTGTTACTGGTGAAACAATGGGTTAAAACCAAATTAATTTGATTCAAGGACTCCACATTACTCACTACTGAAAATACACTGGGCTAAGGTAGAAAGGAAGTCAAAAGAAAAAACCAGAATATTCCCAGTATTTTGGATCTGTTAGAAATGAACAAATGTTTCACTTTTTCAGGTCAGCGATAAAATTTTCATTTTAAAACAACTTTCCCTTAAAGTCAAAGGTGAAGAAATTATTTGAATTAGTTACCAACACACATGAGGCAAAAATAAAACAATTCCTAAATAAAATGGTTTTTTATCAATTTGTTTGGTTTTTCCTGAATAAAATTCTAAGCTTTATTTTTACCTGTTAACCTTAATTTTCAGGAATTTCCTTTTGTAATTGGAACTATAACATTAAAAATATTTATTTTCAAAACCTCAACATTTTGAAGCAACTTAAAGCAACAGATGCACACATAAAGACATTCACATAAAAGATTTTAACACTCAACATCCTGAGCAGAGATTTCTTTGAAATCTATATTTCAAGTTAATATAAATTATAAATTATTACAACCTCAGATTTATGCTCCTCTCCCTCCACATTGTGAGTGACAAAGAATTAATTGATTTTCACTGGTTTCAACTGATTGTATAATGAATATACATAGGTATACACATAGTTTAATTATAATTTAGTAGAAAGGTTTAGTATTAAATTTAAACCAAGCAAATTACAGTTAAATATAGAAAATAATTCTTCCTGTTGTATTTGGTTCAGTTATTGTGCATGGCAATAAATTCAGGGATATAAAGTCTGATCCTGTGATTCCAGCCAATAAAATATAGTAGATAAATGATACAGAATAAATCTGTAATAAAATATAATATTTATATGAAATATTATAATATAATAAATTAAAACTATAACATTTATATGAGAATATAATAATATAATAATAAATTAAAAATATAATATTTATATGAAATATAAACATTTGAATGAAATAAAATGAAATTTTAAAATGAAAAAGAGGAATCTGCTCTGTCTGTGCTGTCACCAGCAGCAGCTGAGGATGAAGGGAAATTCCTGTAGTGATGGAGTAGGAGGATGGAGATGCCAACAGCTGGAACCATGGAGGGAAAATGAAAATATTGAACCATGGCCAGGTTTTCCAGGTGCCTGCACAGATCCTGCAGCACCTGGGCAGGTTTCACCTCCAGAGCTGCAGCTGCTGCTCCTGATGGATGCAGCCATGCAGAAAATGTGTGGTTAAAATTCCCTCTTTAGCTGGGGAATGGCAGAATTAACAGGGTAAATTAAACAATTAAAACCCCAAACCCCAGAATTTATCTCCATATTTCTCAATTAATACAGATAGATCTTCCAAGTCAAAATAATAATAAAAAAAGGACAGGAAGTCAATAGAAACTCTTTGAGTATTATCTGCATAAATGTAAAATTGCTGCCAGCTCATCCATGTTTCCTCCCCATCTAGGAATTGGTTTTGTTCTTCAAATCTGTATTCTTCAAATCTGTATTCTTCAAATCTGTATCCTTCAAATCTGTATCCTTCAAATCTTTATCCTTCAAATCTACCAGCAGCTAATTTGGGAGAGAAGTGATCCAGCAAGGAGCACCCTCAGCTAGCCAAGACCTGCAAAGTGCCTCAAGTTCTGTCATCAAAACGCATCCAAATGAAGAGAGGTGGCTTTTAATGAAGGGTTATTTTAATCAAGAAGAGGAAGGACATAATTGATGCCTGTAAAAAACATCACTGAGACATAATTACACAGAGAGGTGATGAAATACATCCTTAAAACTCAAGTTTCTCTAAGCTCCCTGACAGATGAACGTGGAATTTTACCTAGGATGAATTCCACCCTCCTTACAAATTCTCATTCAAAACCCAAATGAAATCCTTGAATTCTTAGATCACCCAGAAGAGGAATTAATTGCAAGAGAACCAGGACAAAAATTGGCATAATATGATTTTAAAAAGGAATAAAAAATATAGGGCAATAAATAATAAAAGGCTTTTTAAAACAGTACATTTTTAAGATGAAACTGAGACACAATATTTACATTTGAGCCACAGTAATAGTGAAATTGGAACCTTTTTATTTAGCTGTATTTTCACTGTAAAGTAAAAATGAAAAAAATTCCTTATGTTTTGATCAAACTGGGTTTTTACAGCTATTTGGACTTATTTATGTACATGTGAACCTAAAAGTGAGTAAGGCTCCTTTTCCAAATGGGTGTGCAGGTCACTTTGAATCCTACACTGTTCCTCTCTATCTGCAAAACAACTTCATAAATAATTGTTATCTCTCCTGATTGAAATATTTCACCCACCCAAAGATGCCTTTGCCTTAAGAACATCATTTTTAATGGAGGCTTGAGATGAAGATTTTTAAAAGGAACCAGTTCCTGGGAGCAGCAAGTCAGAGCTCAGAGTTCTCTGGATGCTCTGGGAAATCCCAAGGAGCAGAGACACCTCCTGTGCCCAGGCAGGGCTCTTGGCCTGATACTTGTGTAAAATGTCATACAAAGCAAATGGCAAATGAATGGGCTCGCCACAATTAATTATCCCTGCGGGTCCTGTTTGGAACAGACACGTGGTGCCAATCAACGGGAACTGTCAGCACCATAATGAGGATTTAATTACCCCAAAATCGGTTTGGAGTTCCTTTGTTCCAGCAGAACAAAGGGCTGGTGTTTCCCTCAGAAAGGGAGCAGCCAGGAGTCCAGAAATGCTAATTAAACTATAACATAAAATGTGTGCAAAGGGTGGATCCAAGGAGGGGAAATCCCTCACAGCTCTCCCTAAAGCCAGACCTCAATTCTGCTGCTGGAACCATCTGGAACAGCAGCAGTGGATGAAGTTTTGAAGGGAGGGAGCAAACAGAATATGAAATTCTTCTCACAAAGCCTCAGTTCAGTCCTATCTACCCCTATTCTTTTATTATTCAACTGAAATAATAGGAAAAGGAGAAGTGTTTTGAAAATACAAGATTATCCCCTGCATCTGAGAATCGAGGTTGATATTTAGGGCTCAGATCACAGCTCCTTGCTCCTCAGCAGTGCAGCTTCTACCTAAAAGCTGCCATAAATGACTGAAAACAACAACAAAAGAAGGTTGTGTAGCTTCCTCTAGACCTTCCTCCTCTTCTCTTACCTTCAAGAGCCTGCACTGCCTTGTTCTCCTCAACTCTTCATGAACAGAAGACAGAAACAAGCAGGACAATCAGCACTGAATCTGCTCCTCTCTGGTTTGAAGGAGCAAACATTTGAAGAAAAGTTCTATAGTGAATCTATAGCTCAGCTGCTTTACATCACACTTGGGTGAAAAGAAATAAATACTTTTATCCTGTATATCAAGACTTGCTAAAGCTCAGCATCTTTAAAACCCCTTTAAATCAAATGAGAAATAACAGATATTTCATTGAAACATCTCACTAGCATTCACTGCTGCCACTTCTTTATTTGAAGGAATGATTATCAACGACATTCCTTGATAGATAAAAGCCCAAGAAGCTGGGAGACCATGGTAGTTGGCAGTACAACTGCAGGTAACCTTTTGAATTACTCCAGAACATCAAATCCCTGCTTGGTACAAACCAGTTTAAGTAGAATTTGCTGGCAACAACTTCAGACTGTGCAAAACTTTGCTGTGAGAAAGATTTGTCCTAAAGACACAAATCATTAATTACTGTTGGATCTCATTAAAAACAGAAATTGATGAGAGTTTGAAAGTATTTATTGTAGGTGCTGAGCTTGTTTTGCTGTTGTAGCTTTTTGAGGGGGTTGGTGTTTTGTTGTATAAAAATACTCAGCACTTCAGCCCCTTGAACCCACCCTGAGCCTGGGAGAGAAGCCAAGGGACTGGAGGAATTTGAGCTTCTTGAGCAGGACATTGAGGGAAACAAACTCCACTGCCATGGGAGGGAGCTTGGAATCAAAGGTTAATTCGAGCCAGGGCAAGGTTTTAATTCTCCAAATAGCAAAATATGAATTCTCCACATCATATCTTGATTGTAAGTAGAATATTAAACCTCAGCCAGAGTGGGTTTGTGGTGTCTCACACTGTGCCTGAAGCCTCTGATCACACACATTTAAATTGGCTAAATATTAGTGAAGATTCTTACATTTCATGCTGTAGGTAACACAGAATAAAAGTGGTGAAAGTTCCAGGAATCTAATGAATAAAAGATAAATTTGGGTGGAATAATAGGGCACATCTCCAAAGGGTGGCTGTCAGAAATGCTGAGGTTTGGTCACAAGGGTCTGTGCAGCTGGGCTGAACAAAACCATGACAAAATTACTGCAGCGTAGATGGATTCTACTTTGAGTAACAAATATTGTAAACCTGGCTCAAATCTCACTTGAATCCAAATATAAACGTGGATTAAAAAGAAAATAAAGATGGATAGTCAGGAACCTATAAAGAAAAATTACAGCATATTTTCAGCCCACATGAAATAATAATCCCAGGAAGAAATTAGACCTCATGCAAGGACCTTGTGCTCCCCACAAGCCAGGGACACCCAGGGGTTACCTCTGTTCTCTCAAATCACATCAGTGCATGTGCAAAATTCACACTGATAAAATCCCACTGGGAGATGATTTTGGCAGGATGTCCCTGAAGATGGGACTCAGTTTTTTGAGAAAGCACTAAAACTTTGTCTGGTGCATCTGTGAGGAATTGTTGGAATTGCCAGAGAGGGGGGTGTTATGAGATAACTGAAAAGCAACCTTTCCACCCAAATTTGAAAACAAACATTCTGAAAGCTCACACACCATTTACTGGCCATGGGAACACTGGATTTTCCTGGGAAAGAGCATCTTTAATAAAATGTGAGGAGCTGGACCAGGCTCTTGGATAGAAAGAGGATTAACAGTTGCCAACACATTGTTGAAAGGAATGTCCTGGGGTACTTCTTGTGTTATTTCATCATCTGGGAAGATGAAGGACAGCCCCAATCTATTGAGAAAGGTCCCTTCATGTTCCCACCTTGATTTGGAGCAGTTTCCAAGACACTTGGCTTTAAAAAAACCCAACAACAAACAGCACCCAAACAAGGAGCCTTTTGAGGAGCCTTGTCCATGGGGATGTGTCCAGCCAGGAGCTCAGGGAGCAAAGTTCCCTCTTCCCCTGGGCCAGACTCTGCCCCCAGAGCATTCTGAGGGGCTGAAAGGAAAACAAAATCATGCCACTGAGCAGTGCCCCTGTACAGAGCCCTTCTTATTTTATATTTTGGTGCACTTTTATCCCTGCAGTTGTCACACCCAGCCCACATTTACCTTGTGAACCTCGTCAGTGAGCTCCTCTTTAAAAAACTGAACACACCCTGGGGCCAGTGCTGCACAGATTCCCCACAGTTAAGGAGAAAAGTTTGAGATCTTTTAGACATCCTCTATTTCTGTGAGAAAGCAAAGTTAAGTTTTATCTAAAGACTTTTCCTTAACTCACATCTTTCTTTCTCTCATTGCACTTTATGCAATCAATATTCATTTATTTCTGTGAAAATTTACTGGTTTGAATATCTCATACCCAATTGTATTCAGTGTGCAAATATCCAGTTTCTGCTCAGAAACTTGAGCAGATGCTACTGAATTCTGAAAATGCACTATTCCAATTCCATGCACCAGAATCCTCTGTGGATGCTTGATGTGCCAGGAGCTTTCCCATGCCAAAATACCTGTCAGGAAGGTGAAGCATTTCCCTGTGGCTGCCTAATCTGAGTTAATTGCTGTCTAATTTGAGAGAGGCAGATCCAGATTGTATAACTCTGAGGTGGAAAAGAAAAGCTGAGAAGGAACAAGTTGTTTTGGAAGAACCAGAGTACACAAGATATTAAAGATTTGAGATACTCTCCACTGCCTTATCTACTTATATGATAACTTTGAAAAATGATACTGATAAACTTAAAAAAATCTGTGCTGAATGCTAAATATAAAACTGTGAAACCAAAAGGCTGGCAGCTTACTTTGTGAAATTCTCAGATTTTTTTTACTTAAGATAAACGTATTTTATATAGATCAAGGTAAAAAGAAAAACTATCCTTCAATCAAATGAACCTAAAACAAGCGTTGTTAATTCTTCAGCCAATTCATTACTGCATTTCTTGTACTGGTTTGCAAGATTTCTCTCGTGTGTTATCTTGTGTGTTTGTTATCTTTTGACACTGAGAATGCAAAGAATGGTGCAATATTTTCTTAGAGAACAGGTATAGAATGTTCTATGTCCTGGAAATATCAAAGCTGGGAAACATTTTTCAGCTTTAACACTTAAAAATCCTCTTCTATACATTGCAGGACTGTAAAAGACAACTGTCAGATTAGAGACTTTTAGAGTTTTGTAGCATAAACAAAAAGTAATAGAAGGTCACATACCTCTGGTGAGGGACTTGAACAAAAATGTGTGGGAGACCTCTCCCTTTTCCAGGAAGAGAACTCATATTTGACCAGTGGTAACCTTTGTGAGTTTTAGCCCCAAAGTAGCATGGAATGGCTTGGGGTGGAAAGGACCTTAAAAATCACCAAGTTCAATCCCCTGCCATGGCAGGGACACCTCCCACTGTCCCAGGTGCTCCCAGCCCCATCCAGCCTGGCCTTGGGCACTGCCAGGGATCCAGGGGCAGCCCCAGCTGCTCTGGGCACCTGTGCCAGGGCCTGCCCACCCTCACAGGGAACAATTCCTGCCCCATATCTCATCTAACTCTAATCTCTTTCAGTCTGAAGCTATTCCCACCTTTTCTGGCACTCCAAACTCTTGTCCAAAGTCCCTCTCCACCTTTCCTGCAGCCACTTCAGGCCCTGCACGGCCACACTGAGGTCACCCCAAAACTTCTCTTTTCCAGGTGAAGAATCTCAGCTCTCCCAGCAGAGCTGCTCCATCCCTCTGCTCCCCCTGGAGCCTCCTCTGGTGCCTCCAGCAGCTCCAGGTCCTTCCTGTGCTGGCCCAGGCTGGACACGGCTCCTGCACTGCACTGAGCCCACACTGAATCAATGTCAGAATTCAGCAGGACACAGCTCAGCCTGCATTCAGCTGCTTCTGACCTTACTTCCACCCAAATTCTCCAGTCTGGATCAGCAGGAGAGGAGAAGCAGAGACACCCTGGGTTCTGCTTGACCCTGCTCTCTCTGGCTGCCCTGAGGAGCTCGGTGACGAGATGGTGACATGGGCAGGAGTGGCACAGTGACAGCACCAACACCCTGCAGACAGCAAATATCTGACAGAGAAAACTCCTGAAAAAGAAATGATTCCTTTCAGACTTTCTTTCTTCCCCTCTAGAGTCTGGTATTTGGGAAACTAAGCATGGCTGGTTGTGCCAGGTGTTTTCCCAGGGCAGAGGTGTGGTATTCACTGAAACACCTCCAGAACAAGGCTGCAACTGCAAAGTTAAACAAATCCCAGTGGATCTTCTGCAGATTTAGGCACTAAAAGTGTTAAAAATCAAGAGAGTCTGGATGCCAAACTCCCCCTGCAAGTCAACATGAGCTGACACTTTGGCTTTTCTGGAATATCCAGAATAAGAGCTACACAGTGCCCAAACCTCTCTTTTGGAGGTTTCTTGGAAACTCTAAAATAAGAAATACACCCACAAGTGTCTAAAAGAGCTAAAAATGGTCCTTGGCAGATATTGCTGGATACCCACGTGTACTCCCCAACCATCAGTGCTCAAGGATTAGAAAGAAGAAGTTCAGTTTTTAGAAGATAATCCATGGGTTACAAACTGAGAGAAATTCATTGGAAATTCTTTAAAGTGTAAGACTTCATTTCTAGAAATCCACTTAATTCCATACTTGGCTTATTTCTCAAAGCAGCAGGCAGACAATTCCCAGTGGTCACATTAGCAAGAATCCCTCAGCTACAGTGTTATTCTGAAATATTTACTCCTTCCAGAAGATCCAGCATGATTTACACATAACAGAATGAATCATTCCTGGCTGAGCCACATTTCCTGCTACCCAGCCTAGTTCCTGCTCCTTAAATTCCTGCTAGGGTTGAATGTTGTTCCATTCATTACCCATTTCTACACACATCCAATTAGAAAGTGAAATCAGCCTTTCCTCTGCAGATTTTTCTCTGAAATTTCTAGTACAGTTCGCAAAAAATGAAAATAATGACACATTTCTTGTGCCAGCCCCTTTCTCATTAAGGTCAGTACAGGTTATTTGGCTGTTAGTGTATTTATGTATTATTTTTTCATTTTTACATGTGTGTGTGGCTGTGTATCTCTCACACTGAGGCAATCAGGGATAACCACAGAACATCCCATTCCTGACCTATTTTCCTTACCCCTCTTTCCCTGAATTCATGGCAACTTCTCCTTAACCAGCCCCAAGGGTTTAATCCTGTTAAATCACTTTTTGTGCTGTTCCACTCACCTCTGCTCTACAGTTTCTTTTCTCAATATATCCAATGACTCCTTCAGGCTTTTATTTTTTTTTTTGTTATTTCCCCTCCTTTCCTCTCTGAAAAAGTCATCCAGTGACAAAAATCTCCCTTTTTATTCACCTTGAGTGGTATAAATTAGCTGAGCACAGAGCACCAGCTGTGAACTGAAAGCACCCAGAAGAAATCAAGTCAAGCTGATGCCTCTCAGAATTTGTGTGGAGCCTTTTAGAAAACCTGTTCTGTTGTACTCAGCTTTTCACTATTAATTAAATGTGCATCAAAAGAGAGCTACTGAGCACAAAATACTGAAAACTACTTCATGATCTTGTAAAACCTTAACAGTGAGGTTTTGGCTACAAATTCCTGTAACAAATGAATGGTGATAAGCTCTTATCTCTTCCTCACAGAACAGGCCAAAAGAAAACCATTACCTGACTGGCAAAAACATTTTAAAAATTGAAAAAATTCCTCTTTCAACATATTTCTTATCTCACTGGCCCTGGATTAAACTCTAGTCACAAAAAAAAACCCCCTAAGACACGGAAAGGACCAGGAGCACAAGGAGTAAAGAATAACTTCCAGCCCAAGAGGGAAAAAGGAGAGCTGCAAATGGACAGGAGTTATTTTGGGAGGTCTCAATGCTTTGTCCACATTTGAAGCTCCTGGGTCTTCATAAAATATCAGTCTGCTGTAGCACTAGCAAATTACAGAATTATTAATTGAATCCAGATTAATTCTACTGGATCCATTGTTCATTTATGATCTAAAACCTAGGGATATCAGATATGAAATACTTCAAGAAGAGCTGTTGAAGGGATTTGGGGGAGGTATCAGTTTTTCCCTTGGCATCCAGAGAACAGCAGAGCCCATATTGCTGTTTCAAGGCCTGCACTGATCCAGGTTCTGGAGCCTTTCCAGGAATTCCAGTGCAATATTTAATGAGTTTCCTCAGGAAGTCCTCCTGACACAGCAAAGCAATTTTGCTGCCATATAATAATATAGTGCAAAATGGTGAAATATCTTTTTAAAACAAGCATGGTTGTTTGGTTTTGTTTTTCCAGCCTGTGCTCACTATAATTTTTGCACAGTAACATCTCTCCTTTGGGCACTTAATTCAATTTAAAATCCCAAGCAACCACCCTTTCTGTTAACACCCTGAATCTACAAAACCATATTTGGGAAATACTCTCAAAAAGTGTCTAAACATTTGATTTTTCATATGATGATATTTTTTCAAGATGCAAAAATAGGCAGAGGCTTGATGAATTGCATGGAAATCTGTCCTTTACACAGTATCCGTGCTGAGATAGCCAAAACCCAGAGGAATGTGATTCCTGTTAAATGATATTTTCACTTACTTGTGCATCTCTAAAATCCCTCTCAAAGCCCTTGACATTCCCAGTTCCAAGACAGGGAATAAATGTAATGGACACATTCCTGGACAGCTGGAAATAAAAGTCTCTTATTTAGTTGGATATTTAAGGGATAACAGAAGTATGAAAAAAATGTGCCTTGGAAAAGCTCCATGTGATTTTTTGGGTCATCCACATCTCTTTGCTGTGGTCAACCAGTAAAGAAAATAATTCCTGGAGTGGGCAACTTTGTCAAACATGGACAGGACTTTTTGCCTTGTCCTATGGGGAGGACTAATTGATTTCAGGCAGTAAATGACACCAGAAGTATCCTATTTTCAGTTTTCCAGATTTAAAAGTTTGTGTAGACACCCCCTACTTTCAGTTTTCTAGAAGATTTAAAAGTTTCTGCAGATATTTGTAGGAGGCTGTACATAATAACTCAGGAAAAAGGGATGAGGTGCTTTTATAAGTGCATAAAAACAGATTTAACTGAAGGAAGGCCTTTCAGTGGAGTGGTTTTGTACATAAAATTAAAAATATATATATATTATAAAACCCCAGACAACAAACCCAGCAAACCAACAGGGTATGAGAAACCAATGAACCTCTGGCACAGGCAGAGGAAACACTCCTGGTTATTTTGGTTTGGCCAAGCCCATCATGGCACCACTGAGATTTTGTTATTTTACACCTTTCATTTTATATTCATTTCAGCCCTTCAAGCAAAACGTGCTTCTCTCATGTAATTGTCTCCCTACAACAGCAAAAAGTGCCTATATAGATGTACAAGTCTGTAAACACACATTCCTAGAGTAACCAGAAAAATGAAAATGCCCTTATTGGTAGAAATAAAAAAGATTAACCATTTTTCAGCAAAATTGGATAGTTAAGCCAGCAGCTTTTAAAGATCATAGTATTTAAGCACCTCCCTCAGTTTCTGTGCATGTTTACCCACCATTAGTAGCAATAATAGCATTTCTAGAATTCCAACAATTGTGCAATTAAGGGTTATTTTAAGTAGCTCATGTATGACCTTTGCTACAAACATTTAATTTCTGGTTTTGACAGCACTGCAAGCTAAAACTTGACCAGATTTTAACACAGGAATCAACCAAATGCTACAAATTTCCAAAGCAGTAGAAAGTCAGGAGAATTTGTAAAGTTGGTGGTAATTTTTTATCCCATTCATAACGAAAGCTTCAGGTACAACAGGAAATGGAAAAGTCAAAAACCAGAGAAGTTCATCCACATGGCTTAGGGCCCAGCCCTCAGGAAAAGAGGAATTGGCAGCATTTTGACACCCATCCCATTTGTTTTTCTCAGCTGAAGTCAGGCAAAGTCAGGGATGGCGAGGCAAACCCAGATGGGGAGCCCAGGAGGCTCCAAACCAAAAGCCATTTCACACTTCCTCAGGAGCTGGGCAGCAAGAGGAGGGGCTGGCAGGACTGCATGTCCTACAAGACACCCCCAAAGGGGCAGGTTTGGGGTGATGCTGGATCCCCTGGGCACTGCAGCACCAGGCTCAGCTCAGCCCTGTGTGCTGGGCATTAACCACGCTGTGACTCCTGCACTCCTTGGGAGCCTGCATGAAACAGGAAAATCCTCTTTTTTGACTTAGCAAGGAAAGGGTTTGTGCTTTTTCCTTTTTGCTGAGAACAGCCCCTTTTCTTTCTGCCCAGACAAAACCAATGTTTCTTCTCACTAGGCTTTACTTGGAAACGCTGAGGATGTGTCACCCCCTCCGGAGAGTGACAGGCCAACAAGCAGAGCTCCTTTAACAGAGCACTGAGTTGTTGCTACACAGCCAATAAAAATCTATTGAGGTGGAATCAGCCACAAAACCGTGGCTCCTCTTTCTCTCCAGCTCCCTTCCCAGGCACTGGAAAGCTCCAATTCCTGCCCGTGGTGACAGACTGCAGCAGCAGCCAAAAGAGCACACGGCCATGGCTGCAGCCCCCACACCTGCCAGGAAATTTCCTCTCCTAGGAAAGCAGAAAAGTGATGGAGCAGAGCACCTCCCCTCTGCTCCCCAGGCTGCAAATACACCCTCAACTACAGCCACAACTCTTTTTCATATCCTGCTTTAATTTATGGGGAATTAGCAGCTACCACTATTAATTATTTAAAGTTTGGACACTAAAAATTCTATGTGCCACGCATTGAAACTGTGATTATTACTATTTCTTAGAAAATCCTTAGACAAACTATACCATTGGGATCAAGGGAAGGCCATAAAGGGGAGAAAAGAGGTCAAGTCTCTGAATGTTGGCACTAATATGAAGGGAAAAGTGGAAATTCAGGCTCTTGTCTGTCCTTTGGAACACAGCAGCAGGGAGTTTGAAGAATAAAAAGTGAATTTTTATCAGTTTAGCTGCTTCCCTTAGAAACTGTACACACAGAGTGTGAAACTTCTCAAGGCTGTGGCTTGCAAAGCCTTTTTGAGTAAGAAATCCTTTTATTCCCTAATTTTGATGAGTTGTCAGGGGTGTCTGCTCACTCAAACGAAGCCTTAAAACACTAACAGGGATAGATACTTCTAAGCAGGAAAAGAAGAAAAGAGTGCCCAACCTCCAGATTTTGCTGCACCTCCAGCAGGATCAGCCCATTTTCACTGTGTAGCTACAGGGGAGTGGTTATCAGTTACAGTCTCACAAAAATATTTAAAGTTTGGAAGTTTAATGAGGTTCTTTGGAGTGTACCAGAAGAAAAGCAACACCTAAGACCAGCTGCAGGATTTCTGTCTGAATCCTTTTCTGGTTTGTTTCTTTGTTTTAACAAAGAAACAATCCACACTAGACAAAAATTAAACTTTTACCCTCTGTGAGGTGGTTACCAAAGCAGGGAGAGCATGATGAATTATCAAATTCAGACTGCAAAGGGAGCAGGGGAACAGCATCCTCTGGGCACACCTGGGGAAGGGCAGCTGGAAAAGCTTTGTGGCACTGCCAGGTATCCTCTGGTACCTCTGCTCATGGCTGAGTCCCTGTCTGACCTGAGCCACAGCTTTAGGAGCTGCAGAAGCAGCAAAAGTTCAAATATTTCAGCAGAAAGGCCGAAGTTTTGGTTTGCAATCCTCAAGCCAGTTGAGGATTTGGATTTACTTCCAGTCATGAATAAATAAGGTCTGAGCCTTACAGCCTAGCTGGTGGAAAAGACTTAGCAGCAGCAGGTAAAAGAGAAAAAATTCCTTTCCAAAGCCAGAAATAAAGATGTTTTGGGCCTGGTGTATTCATTTACACACTTAAACCCAAACCCAACTCGTCCCCCTGCTCCCAACCTCTGCTGGCACTTAGGGAATGTAAATCCTGTGTGAAACAGAACATCCTGAACCTCCCCAGAAGGAGGAACTCTCAGGCTGGGAGCTTGAGAGCAGCACAGAGCACTGCAAAAACACTGGGCAATTACTGAGTCTCTTCTGGGTAGGCTGGGTTTCATTAAAGCTGTCTGAAGATACCCTGCTTGCTCTAAAAGGCTGTGGCAATGGGATATGGCTGAGAAGGGAAAGCTGCAGCATCAGCCTGACACTTTACAAATGCAGCCTTGAGTTCCACATGTAAACAAGCTCACTCACAAAAAGCAAACAGGATCACTGTGCACAATAATTACCACTCTAATCCACAGATTAACTCAACAGACAAAAAAACCCAACAAAAAAAGAAACCCCACACACAAAAAACCAAAATAAAACCAAAAAAAATTCCCACAAAACCCCAATTTTTTCCCCACAGCCAACTCCTCCTCACACAATAAATTGGCTTTATGTGACCACAACTTAGAGGGATTTCAATGGCAGCCTTGGCATTGAGGGAGCAAAGTGGGAAGGTTCTGAATGGTTGTTCTGAAGAAACCTGGAGCCTCCCCCTTCCCTACTCCAGCAACTCACCCTTTACTATTTGTTTCAACAAGTTTACAATCAGTTTATGGCTCCTGGCAGCAGAATTTACAGAATAATAATAAAGCAGTATCAGGAGAACACCACCTCTGGCTGAGGGGAATGACATTGCTGGCAACACTTTACTCCAGACAAATTAACTCTTCTAGCAATATTTACTTTGTATTAACTGCTCTGTGATCTGCTTTTTATGCTGAAAGACCCTGCTGTGCTTTTATGTCTGATATTTAAGACATATATTTCAATTATTATCTTAATTCCAATGAGTTATTTCAAGAAAAAAATCAATCCTGATTTTTAATAGAGATCATTCTATCACTTGGAAACCAGTTTTTCTTTTTTTTTTTTTTTCATTTTGAAGCCATGCAATGTCATAGCAACTGAAATTTCAAACAAAGCAAACACCTTCCTTAGCAGGAAGAGAGTACATTTATTTTCTATGTGCAAAACAATGCAACTCCAGTTTTGCTTGGACAGAGTAAGTAGATAAGTTTTATATCTTAAGTTGTTTTGGCCAGCAAACTGTTAGTGTTACAAAAAAGTTTGTCTGTGACACAATAAAGATGTTTCAAATAAATAACATATTATTTAATTGACTCTTTCTTTGTGTGTTTGTGATTTTAAAAGGCTTGGAATGTGTATTTTCAACTTTTTATAGACAAGACTGTAAAACCAGAAAGAGAAAAGGCTAATTCTGATTATCCCTTCTAGTTTCATCCTTTATTCCTGATTTAGCCAAAATTAGGCAGGGAAATATGCCCCAAAATTGAAGGGTTTAAAACCCACTGCAACTTGGTTGCAAGTTGAGCTACAGAATCTTGTTTATCTTCATTTTTAGAGCTCTCTGAGAAGGGACGTGCTTAAAATGAATTCATATGTGTTTCAAAATAACACCAACACAGGAATTCAGGTTCTCCAGGGATGAGCACTAACAAAAAACCCACAAAACCATAGAAATGTGAGAGTATAAAACTTTGTGCCTTACATAGAATTGAGCTAAACATTTCCTTCTTCTCTGGATAACTGCAGTTACCACCAATGGCCGAGTTGGGAATATTGTTAAAAAAAACATATAAATACAGGGGGTTAATTGGCTAATACTTGAGAAAATATATTGCTCATTTATTCTGCTAAAGCTTAGTTCTCATTATCCCAAAGCATCATAAGAGACTTTTGCTCCAGTAAAATGAAGTTGTAGCATTAAGGGATGTCACCTGAGAAACTCTTGTTTATTCTGAAACATTGAAGTAGATAGATTTTGATGGAAGATGTTAGGTGTTCAGAATATGGACAATTTTAACAGAAAGTAAAATTCCAGTTTTACCCAGAGAGTGCATATGTCTCTCATATTGTTCAGGTTCAATTTAGTTTGGGGGATGTATATTATTTTTAAATAAAACAGTATTATTTGCTGAAACAACTCATGAAATTTAAGTTTATTGATGTAGCAAGAAAAAGATGCAGGGAGACAATAGCACAGCCCAAGGTTCAAGGAAATTATGTCAATGTAGAATTCTCCCTTTAAGGAGTTTTAATTCCTGATTCTTTAAAGTGCAGCTGTTGCTGTCCTGAATGTAAAAGAGCCTCAGAATAAGGCTCTGTCTTAAAAATAAAATTAATGGGTCCTCAAGAAATTGTAGTAACCCAGAATTTTGTAACAGGCTTTGAATTGTGAAACACTCAGAATTCAAACATTCCATCTCTCTGACTGGCTTTACACACACTACACTCTGCAAGGCACAAATGGGAGGCTACACTGCACTGCTTAAATATTTATAGTCAGAAAAAATACATCACCACAAAAGCAGATTGTCTTTTGCAGACATCTGATTTTCTTCCCTTAGTCAAACTAGGAATCAGAGTCAGGGAGACAGGAGAGAGTTAAAGTCTCCTGTTATTCTAGCTGAATAACTAACACTTACACAGTCCTTTAAAATATAATGAGATCCAGAAGCCAGAGTAATAGCTGAAACAAGGATGAAGATGCAGCTCTCAAACTCCTGAGGGAAGAAACATTTTGGGAAGAAAAAAAAAAAAAGAAAAGGCAAAAAAGGAATATTGTAAATCATCTTTTTTTCACCTTTGCCTCCTCATTAGTATGGGTTGGAGGCTCTTTCCTCCAGCAACAGGAGCCAAGCTCCCGAGCAAGTGGCACACTTTGTTCTATGTCCTTTCAGGGTATGGAATTCCTTTCCTTGTATCCTCTAAGAAAAGAGTTAAAACCTCTCATTCTGACAGTGGCTGGATAAGAAAGTTTCCAGCTGAACCCACATCCCTAAGTGCTATAGGGTTACGAGGTGTAAATGATCAAAACATTGCAAGGTAATGAACAACCTGATCAAATATAAAGTTTTTGTGCACTTACTCCCAGAATTCCATCACTGGAGAAGTGGCATTTTGTAAAGAGACTTGACTGCAGTTGCTCATGTTAAGTTTTTGAAATTCCACACAGTTTTCTAGAAAAGAACAACAACAACAAAAAGGAGTTTGCTATGTTGACATGCAAGTACAGTTCTTGTTCATGTCCCAGTTTGTGCTCCTTGGAAAGCCCCCAGTCTACACCACATTTTCTGGGTGGGGGTCAAGGGATTCTGCACACACTAAATGCCACAGCTGCTACTTCTGCAACACCAGCTTATGATAAGCCAGGAAAACATCCATGAGGACTCTCCTACAACACTTCCCAAAGGCACAGGGCCAAAAAAATCACCTCAGGCAGAAGAAAGAAATATTGAGAAACTGAGGCAATGGATTGGGAATTACAGTGGGCTCCTACTCCAGCTGCTGGTTCGATGGTTTATGGCTACAAACACCTTATGGGACATGGCCAGCCACAAACTCCCCCTTTTTCCTGGGAAGGCAAGTGGGTATTTCCTCTGGCTTATCATTATCATTATGATTATTATTATTATCTCTAACACAAAGGCCACAGCAGCTCAGCACCGTGGAGCATTTGAGCAGGGATAACGCTGGCCAAGCTGCCAAAATCGATACCAAAGCCTTCCACATCCACTGGGCCCAAAATTTCCTCCCTGACAGAAACTAAGATTTTTTTGCACACTTCTTAGGTGTGCTCAAAGAACACAATAAATGGCCAATTAGTGAAAACTATGAAAGACTAATGAGTACTTGATTTGAAATTGGACTGTATATACGGGATAAATGGTAAAACGTCAGGAATGTGGGAACAAGGGCACTGGGATAAGATCCTCCCCATGGATGTTTGGGATTTACAGACTCAATAAACAGAGAATTACAGATATAAATATCAATGAGAGGACAGATGCAGAGCCCTACCCTGCAAACCCTTCTGAATACACACCTCATCCTCCATGCAGGATGCTACTTTACATGCAGCAAGGATTATTTATGAGACTAAATTTCCAGAAGTGGCTTGATGAACATTATCCCTCAACATCTGGCATTTAAAAGAGCAAATCCAAAGATCCACATTTAATATTTTTTCCCTCTCCATTCAAACTCCTCCTGATTTCATTAGAGTGAAAGAGCAAGATTGCAACCTGTCATCAGGTCATTCTCTGCTGCAGAATTCACTCAGTGTGTTCAGGGAGAATAGATATGATTGCAAATGAGAGTCTTGGGATTTAGCCAGATCTTACAGAATTAACAAATCCATAGTCTTTTTCTGCTGACATTATATTCTAGAGGAGTAAATGTTTCTCAATGACCTAACCCAAAAAGGTCCAAGGCAGTTTCACTCCAGTTTTCCTTTCTCTTGCTGGGATGAGATTGGCCCATTTCCACAGACTTTGCTACAGCAATAGTTTTGTTCAGGACATTTCAATACCTTAATCAATCACTTGGGAGGGTTTTTATGGTGGTAATCTCTGCTGAGGTCATACCTGTGTTCCATTCGTGGCCACAGGAAGCCCAGGGAAGCTCTGTAGTAAAGCAGTTGAACAAATAGAAGATAGCCCATGCTAAAATGATGATGTAATATACATTTAGGTGTGCCTCTATAACTTGGGTAGCATAGCCAATGCCTGGAGGAGCAAAATAAAAAGTGAGAAACAAAAGGAAACTTCTACTTTTCAGGCTGTATTTAATTTAAAAACAAATGCTTACTCTTAATTGTATCTTAATTCCAATTTTGATACAATTTATTTCATTTTACTTCAAATTGAATGCTTTCTTTTGCAGTAAAACACAGAATTTTACCTTCAAAGAGAGGGCAAACTTTCCTCCAGCATGTGATGCCTCCTTCACTTGTAAACTGTCCCAAGGCCGTCTCCAGGAAAAATACTGGTATTCCACAGCAAATAAAAAAGACCACGTAGGGGATGAGGAAAGCACCTGTGGGTGGATATTGAGGGGGTGGTGGTTAGAATGAGCACAGGGAGGGATTTCCCAGTAAAGGAAGGATCAGCTGTGAGCCATCAGTGCAGTGCAGGAAGGGTTTACCCCTGCCCCAAAAATCCAAAGTTAACCTGTAAGCCAGAGCCACGGACTAAAACAGACCAGATCAAAGTTCCTCAGCACAAAGTCAGCTCAGGAGTCTCTCAAACACAGAAAGGATCCCAGCTGTGCTCAGCTCAAAGTTCTGCACCAGTCAGTCTGCAGCACCCTCCTTGCTTTTTTCAGGGGTGGGAAGTGTTACAGATATTAAATCTGAGAAATCCTTTTCATGTTATTTATAGGAGCCTGATAAGGATTGTGAAAAGGGAACGAGGAAACAAACTTCAGAACCACTTACAAGGGCAGGAAAGCAGGGCCTGGCCTTACCAGTCAGAAATATTGATGTGAAATTCTAGGAAAATAACAAAGCATCAGCATTTTTGTTGGATGCCAACAGTAAACTCCAGCACAGGTAGTGAACCCCAGCAAAACCCCAACCCAGCATGCCCACACCCTGCAACAGCTGTTGGGCTTCAGTCACCTGGCTTAGAAAGTGGAGACCACTAAATCCACCTGCTCTGACTGGCAGCTTCTTTCACCTCATCACCAGCAGTCTCTTCCCTCAGCCAGGAAATTTCCCTAGAGATCAATCCCAGACGCCTCAAGCAATCCCTAGGGATTCCACAAAGGAAGGAATACTTTCATGGCTTCTCTGGATAATTTACTGGCCAGTATCAAATCCAGCTTGGCCCTCTCATACACACAATCACAGCGAGTTTAACGCTGCAACTTGTGGAAATCCAAAGTTCCAGCTTGGATTGTTTTTCCAACACTGTTCCAACAGGCACGCATCAGGAATATCAGAAAACATCAGGATTCCTGGCTTGCAAAAAGATCATATCCCAAGAAACACCTAATTCTAAACACACAAATTAATTTCCCTCAAACCCAGAACATCCACAACCTAAAATTATGGATGATTATTCCTACCCTCCCTGTTATGACTTGGAGTAAGTGACAGAGATCACACCTCACAAGTTCCAAACTACAGCTTCTAGATTCGTTCTGTAAAAAGCAATTTATTTCACAACTAGCTCAGATGTTCACCACTGTCTTCCCCTAGCACACAGCAAGGATTTGGATGCATCAGATTTAAGCACTAAAAACAAACTCTGGTCCAATTCCAGCAGGGGGTTACAAAGCCACAGGTCATAGACTGAGCCTTCATTGACTAAAACTGCTCAATGGCAAATGTCCCGTGGTGCCAGGACATGACCAGTTAAATCACATCCACTTATTCCATTCTTAAAGAATACAGCAGTGACTAAATATGATATTTAAATAATTTTTTTTCATCAAATCACCCAAAAGAATGATTAAAATTCTTTCTACCCCATGTTACAGCCTTAAAAATGACAGCATCACCTTTTGACAAGCTGGCACACACCTACAAATGGGCACCTAAAGGTGGCTGTAGGAACCAAAAAATTACACACCAAAATATATATTCTTGTCATTTCCTGTGCCAAAAGTTCTCTGGGAACACTTTCAACAAGAAAGGCTTGTGTATATATGCAGCATGTTAATATTCAGGCTTTGGTAGCAGCATTCTCTAAAGAGCTGAACTCTTGTTACCTCAGTTTGGCCAAAATACAGAGACGTGAAAAAGAAACTTCCAAGGATAAACACAACTTGCAGAGCAGGACTTGTCCTGTAGAAACTGCACACAAAAATGGGCTAAAATCCATCCCTGAGGTAGGATAAGGAGGGACAAGGAATGGAAATTTGGCGCAGCAAACAAACCCATCGGAGAGCAGATCAGTGCTTATCAGCCCTGCACATCCTCTTTTCCTTCCAGCCTCTGTGTTTACACTGCCACTGACTCAGGCCTTAAGTGGGGAGAATGTTGAACACAGTCCACAGAATTCTAAACTGAGTTTGTAATCTACTTTTCTTTCTTCATTGCTGCCCCAGTCACAGCTGATGTGCTTATTCTCAGCTGTCATTTATCTTATACAGTTTATAGTTGGCTATAACCAATACATGCCAAACATTATGCTCCTGCACAAGTTGAGTCTGCTCTTCTAACATTTATATTTTATATTTATTAGGCTTCCTCTCTTCTTTGAGTAACCTTCAGTTTTACATCTTACCCCACCTTGCTGCAGGAACTGGGGAAGTACTGAGGGAAAAAAAAGAACACTGAGGTATAAAAAACTTCATGTGACAAAGAAAATTAATTCAGTCTTTATAGCATGATTAGAAAAAACAATATTCATGCTCTCCAAAGTACACTGTTGTGACAAATAAAGCCCTGCCTTCTTTTCTGTGTCAGACAAACTTACTTAAGTATGCCTGTGTGTGTATTCACATGCAGAAGACAGCGTGTACTACTATAACAGAACGCTGGCTTCTCCTGCAAGAAAAATGCTACTAAAAAAAATATGTCAATTTACTAACGCAACAGAAACTTGTAAAAATAAACCACACACTGTTTGGAGAGAAGGAAAGAGGAACACAATGATTTTTCTTAGTTGTCAGATGTTTAATGCTTCCTTGGCTGCACATGCACTGAAACCCTGAACACGTATCTCTTACTAGTGCAATAAATCACTGCAAGACATTCTTAACTGTTCAATTCCCGTGTTTAATCCCCATGTAAATCCACACGTGGTGCCATCTTACCTCCTCCATTCTTGTAGCAAAGATATGGGAATCTCCAGACGTTTCCCAACCCAATAATCTCCCCTGCCACAGAAAGCACAAATTCAACCTTATTGTTCCAGTGACCTCTTTCATGAACTTTCTTATCATTGCTGTGGACGAGGTTGGTACTTGAGGCTTCTGGGTCCAAAGCATCTTCTGGCTTTCCATTAATTATAGGAATAGTCTTTTCAGCTGTCATGACTTTTCAGCCTAGTGGAGAACAAAAGAAATACACACAGGTGTGTTAAGACACTGATCTTCTGCGACCGAAACCTGCCAGGGTGGCATTGGCTCCTCGTCACCTATGGAAATCTGCGGGTGAAAATGAGGGAGGCAGCTCCTCAAGGCTGGGAAAGTTGTAAAGCAAGGGAAAAGGAAAAGAAAGAGGTGGGGGTGAGAGAGAAGGCTCTGTGCAAGGGAAGGAGTTATTCCAAGTGGAGACAGGTAACTTGCTAGCAGAGACGGAAGCCTTTCAAAAATCCCTCCCCAGGCAAGGATCCCAGGCTGCCTGACCTACCAGAGGACAGGGATGTGCCGCACCTCCCCGGCGCTCACCTGAGCCCGGGGACGTGCAGAAGGGCTGGAATGGCCGTGGCCTGCCTGGAGGAGCTCCGGCACTACTCACCCAGGGCTCTGCCCGTGCCTGCGAGCCGGGGACAGGGGCCGGGCTGTGCTGAGCGCTGCCTGCGGGCGGATGCTGCGGCTGGGGAGCGCGGGCAGGGCACGGCCGGCCGGGGAGGAGCGCTCGGGGTCCCCGGGAGCCGGAGAGCCTCGTCCTGCCCTGCCGCTGCTGGCGGCCCGGCGTGCCTCGCAGGATGCTCCCCGCGCTCTGGAGCCGGAATTTGCAAATGCTCAGCCCTCCCCGGAGCGATGGTTTAACACCCGCCTCCCCCCTCCGCCCACCTCAGGCTGTCCCGCCAGCTCCCCCCTCCTCCTCTTCCTCCTCCTCCTCCTCCTCCTCCTCCACCCAGCATCAGCAGCGAGCATCAGCAGCGAGCATCCCCGGGCTGCGCTCCCCGCCCCGCGGGCAGGGCCGAGGCGGGCAGGGCAGCTCCGCATCCCCGCGGCTCCGGCCCTGCTGCGGGCACGGCGGGCACTGCCCCGCTCCTGTCCCCTCATGTCCCTTCCTGCCCCTCACCCTCCTGTCTGCCCCTCTCCTGTCTGCCCCTCTCCTGTCTGCCCCTCTCCTGTCTGCCCCTCTCCTGTCCCTCCTCTCCTGCCTGCCCCTCTCCTGTCTGCCCCCCTCCTGTCTGCCCC
>NC_031781.1:2168487-2193905 GCF_001522545.3 Parus major | reverse complement strand
CCTGTCCCCCCTCACCTGTCCCCCCTCACCTGGCCCCTCTCCTGTCCCCTCTCCTGTCCCTCCCCTGCCCCTCAAGTGAAAACCAGGATCCCTCCGGGAGCAGATGACACAAAGTTCAGCTGGAAAGGGCGGCGGGGGGAGCCGGGGGACAGACGGGATGGAGAAATAAACGGAGGGGGAGCGTTTGGGAAGCTCGGAAACAATGTGGGCGCTTTTGAGTTACACCAGGGAAATGCAGAAGCAGCCCGTGTGGGCATTGCTAGCTGGGTTTTGTAAAAATTTAAATTTTTACAGCTTCAAATTCAAGCTGTAAAAGAGGTGAGAATAGGGAAAAATATTATCACAAATGGTTTTGTTTCATATTGAATCAAATATTTTGAACAGAGATTTTTTTTTTACATTTAAGCCTCTCCTTCTTAAATTTTTTTGTTGGTCAGTCATTTTCACCCTGTTTCCAAACCCAAATTAAATACCTCTTCTTTCTTCATCTCTACAGCTCCTCCTTGGCAAATGGCAGCACCCAAGCCAGGTTCTCGCTTTGAATCTTCCCTCAGCTCCACACTCTGCTGCAGTTGTGATCAGCAAGGCTTTGCTCTGCAGCTCCAGGGGGATGCACTTTGGAACTCCCAGCTTCCCAAATCCTCTGCTGGAAATGTCCCAGACACGGCTGATGATGATTTCCATGTGAAATCCTCTCTCCCTCCAGCTCTGAGGCCTTTTCCCATTGCCACCTGCTAGGAGTGCTCATGGAAGACAATGGAAAGATGCCCATGGATAGATTTTAAATTAACTTGAGCTGACTTTGTACCCTGCATGTGAATTACACATTGGAGCTTCTGCTGTGGTTAAAGTTTTCAGGATTTTGCATTTCAGTGATGCCTGTCACAAGAGTAGGTGCTGGGGCCTCACCCTGTCAACTCTCTGTCACATCAACCTTTGCACCTAACAGGTGCAGGATGAGCCTCTCTCTTTTCTTCATGCCAGCATTTATAGTTCTAGTCAAACCTATCTTGGGAAAAGAAATCTGCCAGTGGGAAAACTGAAAAAAAAGCAAAATTATTGTGTTTTTTTTTTTTTTTTAAAGCATCCTCACCACATTGGAGTTAACCAGAGCTAGGTTTGATTTTGGATGGTGTGTTTGTGGTTTTTGTTTTTAATGCAGATGGTATTCATTAACTGAGGATGGAGTAGATGAGTTTTTCCCAAGCTGACTTAGCACAAACTTAAATTCCACTTGGAGGGCTTTTTTGTTGATTTATTTTTACCTCCTTCTTCATCTTGTTTTCAGCAGGGATCAAAACAGACCCTGTTTTTCTGTCTCCCAGCCAGGCCTAGCAGGCTCAACAGGATACACTTGAACATCAAAGCTGACAGTGAATTCTCATTTTATTCCTGAGAGTAATTCTAAAAATGGAGGGAAGCTGAGGGACAGTAAATGTTTGATGATTCAGTACAGAGGAGAGACCAACCCTCATCATGTGGATTGGTGATCCCAAATTGAAGGGGCTGCTGCAAGGGACAGTCTTCAGGCAGATGCTGAAGGTGTTTATTTGCTGATTTGTTCAGTATTTGAAATGATTAATTCCTGGTGTCGAGTGTTTTACTCACTGCTGTATTCCTGCACCAATTCCCACTCAGTCTCCCACCAGCTGAAGTGTTTATGGAAGTAATTGCTGGCTGCTAATCCTTGTGAATACTTCACAGGGCCTGCAACAAAAAATGACAAATTTTAGAGCAGGTTGAGAACCCTTTCTTTTTAATTGGGATGGAGCATTTGCTGTTGCAATGAGGGAAATTCCCTGGGTTACAGGCCAGGTCTCAGTTCATGTTCTCACTGTGTCTCTGGAGCTCCTCATCAGGAATTCCTGCCTGTTCCTCTCAGCCTGTTGGGAGACCCTGCACAAGTTTCCTGGCCATGCCTTTCCTGGCCATGCTCACATTAAAATGATGTGCCCTAAAAAGCAATTCAGTTCTGCTTTATTCAGATTTATCTCCACACTCCCAAGGAATCCTTTACAACTCTGTGCAGAAAGTACAGGGGTGGGGGTGGAAATCAGATGTTTCTGCTCACCAGAGCATGGTGCTGTGAAGTACCAAATGTTCCCAGGCTACACTTATTTAGATTTATAAACTAAAATTAATCAGGAGAAGTCATTCATACCTAGAGTAACTTGAGAAGACGACCTCCAAGGAAAATCCAGATGTCCACAGGATCCTGCCAGGCTGCCAAAATTCATGTCAGCTAAAGTCATGTGATATAACTTTGGAAATTAAAAACTGGGGCTTGGCTCATTTCTTCCCCTTATTGTAAGTCTGAATTTCTGTGCTGTTTCTCCAATACCAAATCCCATAATAATATAATTGGGGGATGGGAGAGAAGGAACAACAATCCTCTCCAGGTTTAAAACCTTCAGTTTAGATTTGCTGTAAGCAAAATCTGCACAAGCCTTCTATAAAGATTTCATAAAGCTGGACTCTTTGTGGGTAAATAGCTACACAAAAGCAAAGAAATACAATCAGAACTTCAGCAGTGATAACAATCTGACAATATTTTGGATCAAAAGCCTAAAACCACAAAACCATTTGTGAACAAGACCAACACATTTAGCTGCTCTATTTGAGGCTGACTTCAATCAAAAATAGGGTGATTTGTGCCTAATCAGTTTTCTGTAATGGGAAAAAAAAATATTTCTTTGTTGCAGATAATTTTAAGTAAAGCAACACCTGATTGTTTGGCTTCTATTTAGAAAGGCTTAACCCCTATGATTGTAGATATCTCTCCATCCAATTTGTTGTCTCCCAATGGGTGAGAGCCTGAGTTTTGGGTTGAGGAGAGCTGCAAAAATCACTTTTCCTCTGTTGATGTTGCCCTTCCCTGGTCCCCTGCTGTCAGTCTGAGACCTGTATTTTGTTACCTGCATTTTATCTTTCACCCCCTCTTCTAGATAGGAGTGGCTGATAATATTCCACAGTAGAGGATTTCTGCTGCACACTTATGCTGATCCCCTGGCAAAGGTGGCACAAATTGCAGTTTCCTTGAGTTAATTCATCCATTCCCGCTGTGCTTTAGGGACACACCCCTCTGCTAATGGTACTGGTAATGGTAATGGTATTCAACTTTCTTAAACATGGATTTTTAACACAGACAACACCTGGAGAGAACCTCCAATCCTGGGTTATCCACAAGTTTCAAGAGTTAGCAGTCACCCATCCCAGTGGTCTGAAAATCTAGAAAATAGCAAATAAATAATAGCACTGAGTGAGAAGAGACTTTTGTAAGGTTTTAATGGGACTTAAAAGTGAGACTAAATACAATAAATACCAAAGAGACCTGGGAAGAACTCTATGTAGAGCACCAAATCTGTCTACAGTCAATCATTTTTCATCATCTCCAAGATCAGAACCTGAATTTGTAGTCTTCATGCAGATACAGATGTCATCAACATGCCTAACTCAGAGTTAGTGGGACTTGTTCCAACCTGGGAAAGGAATGAACTCTGAGCAGACTTTATGCTTAGCTCCTCTAGATATATTTTCAACTATATTAAAATATTTTGTATTTTTAAAGGTACTGAGTGAACAATATCAGAATTTAATTCAGATTACAGAAACTCTCTGCAAGCATGTAAAACCTTTTATCCCAGACACACTTTCTTCCCTGGTGTAAAGTAGGGTAAGGGGTTGTTGCTTTGTGCACTGGATGCTCCAGGTCAGTGTGGGAAGATTGTCAGGAATTACACAAGGAGTCAAATTTCAAGGAATTGAGCAACTCTCACGCCTCTGACAGGAAGAAACATCTCCCCCAGCCCTTAGGTAGAGGTCCAGTGCCCTTGGTTTCTACAAGCAGCCCACTGAGCCAAGCTTTGGGTTAATCCTGGAATTTCACAAAACCAAGCTGCCTTTAGGTTGAGTCTGTAGCAGAGTAATTACAAAAATGGAATTCCAGCTCCTGGATGAAGATGATCACTCCATGCTATCACATGTCATGCTCAGCAGTAAAAAACAGGGCTGAGAGGGAGGGAGGATGATGACTTGAATGATGGCAGTTGTCTTCCCAAATATCCCATGGGATGAAGCCCTGCCCTCCTGGAAATGGCTGAACATCCACCTGCTGATGGGAAACAGGGAATTCATTCTTCCTTTGGCTTTGTTTGCATGTGCAGCTTTGCTTTACATGTTAAACTGTCTCCATCTCATCCCCTGGGCTTTCTCCTCCCATGAGTTTTCCCAATTTTCCCTCTCTACCTCTTCTACCCTCCCAATATGGGAGCCTGTGCAATATTCAGGTTCAGTGAGGGGTGGCAGCAGCACTGCAGACTCTGCCAAGGGTTGCTTTAAAATACATTCAAATCAGAAGCAAGTTACCATTAGAAACACAATGATGGGTGGGAATGAGGGAGTGGTTTGGTTCTGTGTCAGGCCTGAAATAGGAAAAAAGCTCTAAAAGACAGCTCAACCCAGAATGAAGATAATTCATTTTTCTCCCTAATGCAAAATAATAAGAAATATCTATAACCCCCTAAAATTTCAACTCAATCACATTTTATTTGAACTAGAGTGCAGCAGCAATATATTGCTTCAAAATTTAAAGAGGTCCCATATTTCCAGAATACTTCCTTTATTGAAGTATTTTTGGCTGAAGCTGCATGTCAGTAAAGCAAAGTAATTGCCTGGAAAATATTGATTAGCTCTTGTCAAACACCCCCTTTGCTATTCTGTATTTCCATTTGAGCAGTGTCAGCGTTTGGGCACTGGCACAGGAGTTTCACTGCTGTGAGTTCAGTTCTCTAAAGCAGCCCCAGCACAGCCCCACAGCCACTGAGTCACTGCCACTGCTCTGCCACATAAATTACATGTGACAACTCAGACTAACTCAGCAAACTATCCTTTCCTGAGCTGGCTGCTGGCACATTGCTAATTAACAATTAATTGCCTTCAACAAGACTCCTGCAGAGAAGATGATGTGATACTGCAGATGTTTCAGCCAACTTGTGTCTCTGTGCAGCCTTGCAAAGTGCCCAAAGATTTCTTCTACTGTTTCGCTTTTTGTAATGGTATTTTAATCAGATATATATTCCCTTTGTTATTTTTTTTTAAATATGTTGAAGTGCTTTAATACTGAATCTCCTCTTACTAAAATGCTTTATTTACAGCTGTGAATTATCAACTGTTGATTGACACCTGTAGGTTTATAACCTGAAAATTGGGTCAAAATAGAACTTAGCTGGCAGACCAGGAAAATAAATTATCTTGAAACCCTACCCAATTATGCCCAGCAAAAGCAACATCTCTGCTTCAAGAGCCAAAAGAGAAAATACTCTCAAATTTTATTACATCCACTTACTAAAAATGCATGGACTTGTTTGTCTTTCCCAGCTAAAAGAGGGAATACTTTATTGTAGACTCTAATCTACTGGGAAGGCAAGTGGAGAGGACACAAAGGCACCAGATTATCCAGAATTTCACCTCTGCTGGCCAATTATTTTTCCCAAGGACTCATTAAAGGTGAACAAAGAAACTCAATGAGGGAAGAACCCTCCAGCAACAAGGCAAACATCACATTTAGGTGCACAAAGCTGGGCCTGGAGGAACAAACAGGGAGATCCTGACTTTGCTGGCACAGATTCCACGAGCCTGACAAAGGGTGTGGTGGGAGGGCAGGAGGAGATGTGGGAATTGCTGCTCTGGAAATGGATGAACAATCCAGGCACAGAGAACAAAATAGGCAGATTCCTATAGGAGGAAAAAAACCTTCCTGGAAATTTTCAGAAAGCACTGAGTTGATTTTATGTTCTTCCCCCAGAGGGTGCTGGCACTGCCCAGGCTCCCCAGGGAATGGTGACATTCCCAAGGCTGCCAGAGCTCCAGGAGTGTTTGGACAACACTCCCAGGCATGCACAGGGTGGGATTGTTGGGGTGTCTGTGCAGGGACAGGAGTTGGACTGGATTATCCTTGTGAGTCCCTTCCATCTTGGTATATTCTGTGATTATTTTTATGTTTCAGGATATTTCTGACTGTTTCACTCCCTCTCATCTCAGTTCCTTTCCTATCCACAGGAAAACTGAAACTGATCCTACAGGGTTTGACTATGTTGTAAAGAAAAGCTTAAAATACACTTGTCTCAAATTCTTTTCCAAGTGTCTGGCACTGAGGAGATTCATCAAACTACCAGAAACACAGAGCCTAATCCATGGAAAACTGAATTCAGGAGAGGAGAAGGAATTTTGCTGGAGATCATTTTATTCAAAAGCCTGTTTTTGACTCCCTGATGTTTGTAGGGTGAGTTCTAGGTAATAAATCAGGCAGGAGGAGACATCCCATGTTACCTGGGACATGGAGGTCTGGCTTCACAACAGCACAGAAAAGAAGTTGGGCTCGTTTCTTTTTGCAGTCTGTAATAAGGAAGGCAGTAGTAGCAATAATCAGTTGAGATTCTGTGCTCCCACCATGTTTTAATTTAAGTACAATATCTGGTGAATGAAATTCCCAAAGCAGCACCTATTTCTTAAACTCTTTCTCTAAAATTTACTTGAATTCTTTTTTTAATAGGAAAAATTCCCTATGCTGAGGAAGGCTAGACATCAATTTTTAAAAAATCCCTATTTTTCAGAAGTTTAGCTTTCTCTGAATATTATTCTAGCCATCATTTCCTCATGACTAGAGGAGTCTAGTTAACTAAAACAGGAAGAACACATAAAGATCTCCTTATTTGATGTCACTTTTAGTTGTCCCACTGGGAAAGGAAGACTTTGCTGATGGAGTCAAAGCAAATAAGGCTCTCCTAAAGTGTCAGAGTATGAATGACAGTGACACATCCACAAACATCCCATCTTTATCAGCCCTGCTATCACAACCATACAATTTTTGGGAGCATCATTTTGTATTTTGCAGTCAAGTTCTCCACCTGCTCCTGAGGTTAAATATCATTGTAAGAGTAGAAAAACTGCACCCAGAAGAGGAAAATTTCCTCAGCTGAGGAGACATTCCATAAAGACACATACAGACTTCTTACAGTATTCTTACAGACTATAGAATATGCTGCAAATAAACACAATCACATTTCCCACCAGTGCATCATTTACAAAACTTTCATCCATATTCAGCCTGAAATTAATTTCTAAAGATATTTTGCAGATTTGGAGCCTAAAGGTCAAGTTTTCAGGAGCCAAATTACTGAGGTGGCCTTTTCTGCTGAAGAGGGCCAGAATATGGCATTTAATTCATTGTTTGCAGTTCAAAAGGGGTTTGTGCACCTTAAACATTGATTGTTCTGATGGTTAAAGCAGCTGAGACTAAGGAGATGTGGCTTTATACCTGTGAGTTTCCTCAGTTCATTACTAACTTTACACCCAGAACAGAAAGCTGTAATCCACATAGAGATAAAGGTTTTAAATCAGCCAAGGTTTTCTTCTGAGGTTTGTTTTTAAACCAAGCAGGGAGTGTGTGCTGCAGCCAGCTCTTAGTGCAATTAATTTCAGGTCCTTGCTAGTAATGATAAGAAAGTATTAAATTTCAGATGATAAGAAAGCATTACATTGTAGCTGCTTGTGTTACATGGATTTTTGATTCTAACTTGATTCCTATTTTAAGTTTCTTTAAGCTTCATAAGAGTTTTCTTGGGTTTTACAAGAGCCTTGAGCAAGGAGCAGAGCAAAGTGTCCCCTTCCTCCAGCCCTTGGGCACACAGGGATGGTTCAGCTGCTTCCAACAAAGGCAGAACTTGCAGGTGAAAACCTGAGTTGACACAGAAATAGCAGTTCCTCTGCAAACTTTCTCCTGTTCTGTTGTACACACAAAGAAATAACGATTTATGTTCATTTGCTGCATGGCCAATAAATCTGCAACAGACTGCAGTTGTTAAACGTGGATTTTGTGAACTGCAACACAAATCATTATCCACCAACTATTTCTATATCTGAAATTCTGCACTCTGAAGTTTTTCTGCACACTGAAGTGTTTCTGCACTCTGAAATGTTTCTGCACACTAAAATACGAGCTGGGCTTTGTTCACTGAGCTCTTTGCAGGGCTGTGGCTGTGTCACAGCACGCTGACCCATGGAAGGCAGCAGGACACAGGTTGGATTTCCTTCTGATTCATGAGGGGGAATCATGGAACTGTGGAATATCCTGAGCTGGAAGGGGCCCACAGGGGTCATTGGGTCCTACCCCTGCCCAGACCCCCAACAATCCCAGCCTGAGCATCCCTGGCAGCGCTGTCCAAACTCTCCTGGGGCTCTTTCAGCCTCAGGACCGTGCCCATCCCCTGGGCAGTGCCAGCACCCTCTGGGGTAGAACATTTCTCTGATCTCCAACCTGAACCTGCCCTGGCACAGCTCCAACCCCTAAAACTCTTTGTTCACACTTTATACTCTTTTGCATACAGAATTTTTTTAAGCCCAGGAGCCCTCCATGATTTCTTGAATTGTTTCAGTGCCCCTTTTGCTAACAGCATCCTGAAGTCCTGAGTCTCCTTTTCTATTTGCAAATCAGAATCCTGGCCAGACACAGAAAACAACCCATCTATGAGTCCATTTGATTAAAACAAAATTTGGCTGCTGCCTAATGGCTTGCTCAGGAAGCGTTTGGGTTGCATTAAAATGAAGAGGCCAAAGCAAGTTCCTGAGCTGCATTCAAAATCCAATGTTAAAGGTCAAAATACCAGAGTGAATGGTACCTAATCTGTGGAACAGCTTTCAGGAACTCTTTTTAACACCTTCAGCATTTACCACTCTATTCTTAGCTGAAGCAGATGTAAATTACACTTTCCTATTAAAACAAATGAGATATTGAAGAAAACTTCTTTGAGGAAACTGGAGTAGTTAAATACAATAAACTTAAGACACACTTGAGCTCTGTAATTAATTTCATTTTCCCATAAGTAGTTTAATCTTAATGAAAATTGTTGTTTTACAAGATATTATTCCAACATAGATGTTGTTATTTCCCTTCGGCAGGTGCAATAAAATATCTGAAAATCTGCCCAAATTACCATTTCAATCCACAAACATCATCCTATTCCAATTCTAGGCTGAAAATAAATTCTTGCTCTGCCTCTACAAGTATGAAAAATCTAAAATAATTCGTAGTGCTAAATATATATTCTCATATTTGGGGAAAAAAATGTGTTTAAACTTTCCATGTTCCAAGCTCTAATTTAGATTTTTTAGAAAAAGTAAATGCATCTTTCACCTATGTTTGTTTAAAAAAGGGCTACATTATAGTGTATTTTGCTTACAGTTGGTTTCTTCACCTCTTCCTCTTATGTTTGTAGGTTTTGAGATCATCTTAAAATGCCTTTTCCCACATGATTCCTCATCAATTTTTCCTGGCCCTGTGATACCACCCCTGCAAATCACAGGGCCTTACTGCAGGGCCTTACTCAAATGAATGGATTTCCACACAATCAGAGCAAATAAATGATCTTATTTGATTTAAGGACATGGGGGATGAAGTGTTTAAAAAGCAGCTCCCAGTAAAATTCCCTTTCAATAGCAATAATGGGCTTTCCTCTCTCATTGGTGAATCCCAAAACTATGGAAAAATGAGTCCCTGCAAACTCCAGCCCAGTCCTGAACATGACACTGAAAACTAAATAGCATTGCTGGACATTTTAAAATATTCCCAAAACTTTGTAGAGTACTTTAATCCCTATTATAGAAGTCAGGCCTTATTTTCCTGGGATTTTCTACAACAAGGCCTCAAAACCTTTGCACACCTAAAACTCTCCTGACAAATTAAAGTTCATTTTTCTTCTGCTTTGAATTAATTTTTCACAAATATTTTAGTTTTTTTTTCAAAGTAATTACTTCCAAGATTCTACAGTTCACTGTTTTGAACTAAATGACTTGAATGGAATAGTCCAGCTGGATTGCTCTGTCAGCATTTTATCTTTATTTCTGTTAATGCTTGATAATGACTCCCTAAAACTATTTTTATTATTGGTTTGCAAGGCAGAATTACCTGAATGTAATCAGATACAGCTTTTCCATTAACTGAAATATGTCTCTGGGCCATAAAGAGGTCTCTGTGGTTTTACAGTGTTATTTAAATTTATTATTTAACATATTTAATGTTATTTAATGCATTATTTAATGCATTGTTTAATTTTTGATATATTCATTAATGTTATTTAACATATTACTTAACATGATAATAACTTTGCTTATAAATGTGATCCATAACTATTTTATAGGCCATTTTAACTCTAGCATTATAATTTTGACATTATTGTTCAAGCTGCATCTTGCATTTAGTTCCTTCACTCTAGATTATCTTAAAATATATTCACAAATACAAAACAAAGTATTTAAAAATCCCTTTGTTTAGACATGACTAATGAAAAAGTTTCCTACCCATGGCAGGGGGTGAGAAAAAGGTCAATTTGAAGGTAATTTCCAACCCAAACCCCATTCTGGAATTCTCAGAAAATGGGCCTCCCTTTCCCACTGTCCTTTTTATTAATATTGCCTGATTTTCTAAGTCATGTTCCCAATCAGGCTGTGCTTGCTCCACTTCTGGATGAAACAGGTAACTATTCATACAGAGTATTTCTAATTTTCTGTATTGTCCCACGCCATTTCTACAGGTGCTTTCTAAAGACTCTAAAAATGCCATAAACAGCAAAAATTCCTGGCTAAGGAATGGATTTCCTCCATCTATTCCTGTCCTTAACTCAGGATCATCGTGCCTGATTGCCGCAAGGAGGGATTCACGGAGCTGAACAACACCTTGGCGCTTCAAAAAGAAGCTGAGCCAGGCTTGCCTGTTTTCCTGAGCATCTCTGACCTCTGCCCAGATGTGCTGTGATCCAATAAACTCCCCAAGGAATCACGGCAAGCAGAACATTCTGGGTCACCAGCGGCTCACCGCAGCGGCTGGAGATGTTTTCACAGCACTCTTTGGCTGCTGGCGGATAAACTGATTTAAAAACCTCACCTAGATAGAAATAAATGTAGATAGAGAATTTTTAATTCATCAGGGAAGATGTGCAGCAGTAGATTTGTGAGAGAGGCAGCAGCAAGGAGGAGAGAGAAATCCCACAAGAATTTTTTATCTGGGTGAACCATGAGTGCCCCAATGTTACACCCCTGTTTTATTAAACTCGGTTCAATCTCCCACTGTCTCTAGGAACAGCTTAGAATTTTTTTTGGATGGCAAAAAAATGGATGGCTACTCCCCCAAAGGGTTGAGATCTATGATTTATACCTGAATCTTCATGGCATGGCTTATTTTTAAAAGAAAAGCCTGCTGTTTTCTTGTGTTGTGTTGTTGCCTTGTCCTGTGTTGGCAGAGCAGAAAGGTACGGGGTTTTTTGGAGTGTGTGATGTGCAGCAGGGAATTGGAGCTCACAGCTCTAAAACCTGCCCCTGTCTCCCTGAAACCTGCTTGCTGCAGCTCTGCCAGGTATCCCAGACTGCTGGAGATGCACAAATTCCCCTGAACTTGCAGCTATTGAAGGAGAGACCTTTCCAAGGAGCAGCTTTCCTCCACTACCTCCCACCCTGGAGTGGGCACTCTATTATCTACAAAATGGGTTTCTCAGCAGGAGCTGCTGGACAACAAAATGGGCCCTTGGCTCAGGCACCCGATGTTGTCAGAGCTGAATATCTGCCTGGAACAGACTTGATATTCCTTAAAATAAGTTCATTAACTGTTTGACCTTTTCTACTTCCTAAGAAGATAAAAGTATCAATGCCAAGCCAAAGCACAGCCCTGGACCACCTAGGATGCTGTGCCATGGTTTATAAGCAGGGAGGTGGGTGAGAGCAGAGCCCAGGCTGCCCAGAGAGCGCAGGGCTCCAGTGAAACCAGCTAAAAGTCATTAACATTCTCCAAGACTTTGCCGGGAGCTTCAGTGCCTCGGAAATGCGGCGTCTGCTGAGCCAGGGCACAGACAGTCCCTGTGCCCAAACATCCCCCCTCGTGCTGGGTTCCCCAGCTGCCAAGTTGCCTCTGTGCTGATCACTTTTACAAGTGAACAAAATGACAATAACAAAACCAGCAATAATTCTGCTCGTGCTCCAATAATGCACATTTTGCTGCTGCCGTTCGTCTTGCTAACAGGGTTAACTGAGCAACTGCAAATCTGGGGTTCCATTATCTACAGTGTAATAATGTCAATAATTATGTTCATAACATCATTCACAGCATTTTCACATCCAGCTACATCACTGATATATGAACAAAAAAGGGTAAAACATTATTTTTATCCTGACTGCTTTCTTGGATTATTTTCCAAGCGCTTTTCATTAAGATTATCATGAATTTGTCAATGACTTGAGCAACCAAATGACTGTGGTCTTGTTCTGTATAAATCCCACCTTTCCTCTGCCTGTTCATTATCAGTGCTCCCCAAAATATCAGCAGCTGCAGCTTCAGGCCTCCAAGGCCTAACACATGTTTAGCTTCAAGCATTTAAAAATTCCAAACAGCAGCATCTTTTAACAACCAAAATCCAAAATTCTGTTTTTACACAACAATTATGCACAGAGCTGACCAGCTCTAGCCACTCACAGACATCACATCCTCCTTCAGCCTCTGAAACCACTCTGCTAAAGCAAACAGAAAATGAGTTTTTACTGGTGGCAAATCTGTGTCATTTTGATCTCATTTCAAGTTGAGGAAGAGATTATTTTCATCCTGTACCAAGTCTGAATGATTAAACATTTACACAGTTGGAGAAAGACTTCAGAATAACTTCTTCCAGCATAATCAAAAAAAATGAAGGTTTTTAATGAGTGTCAGTTCAAATGACAGTTGAGTGCATCCTGGAGTTAAAAATGACAATTGAGAGGATCCTGGAGTTAAAAATAGTTTGGATACAAGGATTAGAGTTGTAAGAGACACTGATTTATCACGCTACAGTAGCCTAAAGTCATTGATCTACCTATGGCAAATTTGTGTTGTGCAAATACCATTGAGAAAAAAAGGAGACTTTCTTTATTTTTTAAAATCCACAATGCTATTGATTTCAAATGCAGTTATACAGAGATGAACTAGGAATTGGGGTCTGGACTTCACCTTGTAAAATGAATTTGAGAGAGGGCATCTGGGTAAAGCAGGAGTCTCCTAAAGCACTCTCATCTCTAATCCATAGGGAGTTCTGCAACACAAAACATCAGCTGTGGAGGGCTACAATACCAATACAATAAAATATCAGTACAATAAAATATCAATACAATAAAATATCAATGCAATAGCAGCAAAGAAAATCATGAGAACCTGCATGTGCTTAAAAATAATTAGAGCCATATTAACTCTCCTCCCAGATTTTGGGTATGAAAGTTCTAAAACCAACATTAAACTTAACTGGAAGGAAGGACAGGAATTTGGCAGCACTCTCAAAGTCTGAGTCTTGGTGGCATCCCTGGGTTTCATTGCAAAGGGAGGGCTGAGAGCAGGCCATCAAACCTGTCCCCCTGCATTAATTCAGTGATTTGAATCGGATGTGATGCCCTGACCCCAGCTGGCAGATGCATATTGCTGTATTACCTTGATAAACTCCATTGGCATGCCAAAGAAATCATCTGTTTCTTCACAAATGTTTTCTCTACTCTCAGAAAATGTATTTTTATGAACAGATTGAAACTGACTTTATGATACTGTGGTTTATGGATATAAAAAAAAAATAAAAATACAGCTATTCTACCTCTAGAAGGTTGAAATGTATTCTTTCCATCAGAAGAGGAAACAGGCAGAACAAAGTTACTCCTCAAGCAGAAAATTGCTAGATCAAAAATGCCAAGCAAAGCCAACACTCCAAACATGGTATGTATGTCAAGTATTGCTCATAAATATCACCTGATGGAAGGATAGGGATTCATATCCTCTACTAATTTTGTCTATTTATCTTTCAGCAGAAGCATCTTGTTTTCATTTGCTCTGGAAAATAGAAAACATCAAAGTTGTTATACAAAAAAATATGTTAATTTTTATAATGCCAGCCAGGGCAAGTGGCTGCTTTTATTGCTCCACACACCAGATTGGGCAGTCAGTGCTCTGGAGTCCCTTTTTCCACTTTGCAAAGGGCTCTGTCATAGGGGGTTTGCCCAGTAAAGGGGCAAAACCAGCAGTAATTCTCAGTACAAACAAAAAAATACTGACAATTATGATGTGACAGAATCACTTTGCTTGATCCTTCAGAAATTGTCAGCTTCTCCCTGCCAAAATAAGAAGGAGAAAAGAATTTTGCTTCCTGTAATCATCTGGAACATGTTGAGTGCTAATCCTGCTAATACTGAGCAAGATTTGGGGGATATTTTCTCTCTAAATCCACACATTTACTGTATATGTGAGTAGCCTGCTGGGGTTTACAAATAATTATTCCCTGGCCCAAACTCTATCAAGTTCAATTCTCCATAGGACAATAAGGGATTATTTTTGGTCAATAAAAAGAATTTGATCTGTTTATAATTTCATTGCATGGCCCCATTTCTCTCCTTACATCACAGTCCAGATGATTTGTGACTGTTGCAATTGGTTTAATTATTTTGGTAATAGTCTTCTGAGTTATCAAAACTTATTTTTGTAGCACAATCATTTGACTTCCACAAGAATTTAAGAATACATGCAGATTTTTTTTTTACATGTAATATTCTTTTGTATATATACTAAAAATAAATAGCAATATGTGAATAAAAAAATTTAAAGAGGAAATGGAATTTGCTTTTTTTTTTGCCTTTTCTAGACATGACTGAATGCAACAAATTGTTCAGTGAGCATTCACTGGGTTTTGTGGCTACAGATTTTTCTACACAGTTGGTGGAGAAATGACAGAAAAATAAACTGCTTAGAAAAGTTTAGCTGAGGTACATTAGAGACAGTTAGGTTTTATGGTTTGGCTGATGAGTGCCTTGTGAAAGATAAGGACCCTTGGCCTTCTATAACAGGGTACAGCCTAGATCTGCACACAGAGACTTTTAATAGTTCATCTGTAATTTCACATCACTGCAAAAATATTTCTAAATGCTGTCCACAAAGAAAAATGTTATAATCACCCTCATCATGTTCTTTGCAGGTTGTAATTTTCCCTGCAGCCAATAAATAATGGCTGCAATAAGCAGTGGGTAATGGGAAGACAGAGAGAGTTTTATTTGCATTTATTGATGTCATTATTCAGGCAGTGGTTAGAGTAAGTTAGGAAAGGATAACTTGGTAAGGCAGCACCTTGTCACAGATAAATATTCTGGGGAAAAAGGATGTAGGAAATCATGCCCAGCTTCAAAAACCCCCATTGAATGTGGTGGCACTGCTGAGCTTCAAGGAGTTAAAACACTCCACTATTGATTGCTTTGGAAATCCATCATATTCCACTGCAGTAACAGCAGAAAATCTGTGGGTGGAGGTGCAATATCAACTGTGATAAAAGAGAATAGCCACCACAAAATTCACAGGAGATTAGAAACCAAAGCCTGGCCAAATGTTTGCACAATGGAGGAGCTCCACTTCACTTCTTTTTTTGAGCATCTATATGATGCTCTAAAATATTCAGCACATTCTGATTTCACCTGCAGCTTCTGTGAATCTCAAATAATCCTGACCTCAATCTGGGCTTGTGTGAGCAGCTTTCATGTTCTGTATTTTAATTGCCTCTAAAAAAAAAAGAAAATATTTTTTCTTTTCCTGACTAAAAAGAGCTTCTTCCCTCTCTGCTTTTTCAGTGAACCTGCTGGTGGTCATTTAAGAGTCCACTGTTACAATAACAACATACAGTGTTTTTTCAGATTTCATTAACCAGATTTTAGCCTGTGAGCATTTTGCTTAATTATTTTTTAAGTTGTTTTCCTTGTGCTCAGGGAAGAGCAGGGTTGGTTTGTAGGAATTCCTTTGTGGCAGTAGTCACTGTGCAGACCAAGGCTCTCAGAATTTATCTAACATCTCTTTTCCAGTTTTTTCCTGCAGAAATATTTGGAAATTAGCTATGCCACTACACAGATATATTTTCCTTGTGGTTCAGTTGTGTCCTTGAGCACCAGCACCCCAAACCAAAGGAATTCTCCAAAAGTAAAAATAAAGGGTAAAAATTATCAGGGAACTAGAAATCAACACTTTTTGAATATAAACTGTGAAAAGAAGTGTTACATTTCATATTAATCTTCTCTAGAAGAGCAAAGCAGTATGAAACCATTTGAAAAACAAATTAAGTGTCCTCATGGACAGGAGAAAATTCACAACTAAAGTTACCCACATTATGGAGGAAATGCAAAACCTGGTGGCCTTAGGGGACAAATACATGTACAAAAGAGATGTCTTCCAATATTCCTTGTGGAATAATCCTTGAATGTGGAAAACATGGAAATCTAAAGCTGCAGCCTTAAAAAAAATAAATAATTAAAATTAGAAATCATCAGGGAAACACAAAAGTTTTTGAGAGGGTACATTCACTATGAGAAGTGAATTATTGCTTAACCTTGCTACACATGACCAGACTGTAGAAACATTCAATCCCAGTGAATCAATTAAGCTTTGTTACTTCTCCATAATTAAAAAAAATGTGTGTGGAAACCTGTATTAACCACACTGAATCCAAAGACAGTGTCTGGAAAACACACACAAGATTATTCAATGTTAAAAAAAAAAAAGGATTAACATTGTTCATAACTTCCAGAATTTTTTGTTCCCAGTCTAGTCAAGTCTGTTTTACACAGAAAACACAGGAAGTAATCTATATTACATGCACTCATTTAATTAAAAACTAATTGAGTCACAGAGTTCAAAAATACCTGTTACAAACAGAAATACCTTGAAGGAAATGGTCTAAAGTTAAAAAAAAAATATTCATTGTCAAGAAGTTAGAGCTATATTAATCTTTAATTTTTTTTTCTTCCCCACTCATTCTCCTTTCTTAAAAGGAGAAATGGCGCAGATTTAGAGCGCTTTAGTGCATCCTGCTGCCGTGTTCTTGGGTTAGGTCTTGGAAAAGGACTGCTAGCTACCTGATGGAGTTATTTTTAGAAGCTGAATACATCACCAAAATCTGTTCTGCATTCCCAGAGCCGGCCCAGGTGTCACACAGAGACTGGATGCGTTCCTGAAGCCTGCGGGCAGGGATCCAACGGTGACGGTGCAGATCACACTGACACGGAGCACACACTGAACAATTGCTCCAGGCAGCCAGAAAACATGCTGGAGAAAGGAAAATGATGGAATGGCTTCCTTTGTGTCCATCCCTGTGCTTCTTACCGAGAAAGGAAGAATGGGAACACACTACCAGGATTTGAATCTCTGGGATAAAAGCAGAGAAGCTTAATGGGGCTGATTAGAGGAACAGAAGCTCACACACGCTTTGTCCTCTGAGCAGGAAGAGCAGTGCTCATCCCGAGGGCAGCCAGCATCACTGAAAGGCATTGCAATAAAAAAAATTCACTTGTGAGGCCTTGCACTCATGTTACAGGTCAGGCACTCACATTGGTGCCCACAGTGCAAGTTCTGGTTCCCGAGGAGCAGAACTAAAGTACAACAGAAACACCTCGGAGTGCTGCCAGGGGGACCCCAGCTGTGCCCAGGGTGTCCCGAGTGGGAAGGGACACACAAGAATTCTCCAGTCCAACCCCTGACCCTGCACAGACACCCCAACAATCCCACCCAAGTGCTGTCCAAACGCTCCGGGGGCTCTGGCTGTGCCCATTCCCCAGGGAGCCCGGGCATTGCCCTCTGCCCAGCGCCCTCTGGGGTAGAACCTTTCCTGAGATCCCTCCTGAACCTCTCCTGAGCTGATTTCAGGTCATTCCAAATCCCTGCTCACCACAGTAACCAGTGTCTGCTCCTCTTCCCCTCAGGAGGAGGCAGCAGGTCCATGAGGCCTCCCCTCATCTCCACACGGGCTGCCCCCGCGCCCTCAGCCACTCCTCACAGCCCTCCACCCTCTTAGTGTCCCTCCTTTGGACACTCCCTGATAGTTTAATATTCTTTTTCTATTTTGGCACCCAAAACTGCACACAGTACTCAAGGTGAGGCTGGCCCAGCCCAGAGCAGAGCGGGACAATCCCCACCCTGGCCCGGCCAGCCATGCTGGGCCCAGTGCCCTCAGGACACCGATGTCCCCCTGCCTGCCAGGACACACTGCTAGAGCCTCAAGAGAAACATTTACACCTCAAACCCCATCCAAAGCATTCATTTCTTCTCCTAATTCTCCTCTGGGACCTTTGCTAAATTACCTTTCTCCCTCATCCTTGGGATTTTTAGTTCAGATGTCAGTTGTGTTCCGAGCAAAGCCTTTTCCTTCCATTGGAAGCTCTGGGATGAAGGCTTTGCTCCAGACATAAATTGGGTTTTTGGGAAAAATCTTCTCTCTCTCAGCACAAGGTCAGCCTGTCCTAGAGGGTGGAAGATCCTATGAACATCCATCCACTGCCACTCTTTTCAAAAGACAAACTGGAAGCGTTATCAGAGCCATATCATTTGTGGCAAGACAAAAGGAAGTCTAATTTAATATAACATGTTGATATTTGACAAAAATTAGTCTCAGCACTAATGAATGTGAAGGTAAATTTTTCAACTGCCTGTTCTGCCCACAATACCGGTAGTCTTGGACAAGATGCTCTGGAATTGCCTCTTTATGGAAATAATCCTTCTAGAAGTGGTGGGGTGAATTTGTGGAGAAATGATTCACACCAAACATTACATTAACTGCTATAGCCACATAAAAGGATTAGTACAGGGGAAGAGGCACAGTGCCATTCCAGATCACAGCCAGCTATTCTTAAGCCTTGAAATTTAAGTATCCTCATTTAAGTATAAATATGTCAATGAAGCACAAGATTACAGATTACCTCTGTATCCTCTGCTCCACAAAACCATACTAACAATTTTTGGCCACATTCTCACAACTAATAAGAATTAAACCTTTGTTAATATAGTGAATTTCATTCTGATTGATATATGTTAAATTCTTCAGTCATCTGGTACTAAAAAGTGCATTTGCTATTAATGAACTGCACAATAGAGCTTTCCAAACTCAAAAAGGCTTTTCTATTTGAACATTTGTTCTATTACATTCTAGCATTTGCCCTTCCATTTGTTTTCAAGGAATTTATAAAAACATTCTGTTTTAGCTTTTAAACCTCAGAATTTTTTTGGATGCAGTAAATTGGTTTAAAACCACTGGGGCAGTGATTGACTCCTGTCAATCACACGAGCACAGGCACTGCTGTGGGATGAGAGAGGAGCAAGTCTCCAGAGGGCATGAGCTGAGATTGTGAGGATTATCAGACTGAAGGGTTTTCTGCTGTTTCCCCTATTTTAGCACTGCAGCCCCCCTGAAACAGATGAAATATTTGCCCTTGGACGCAAAGCAGAGGTGACTAATGAGGTGTTAACAAAGCAGCAAAAGCAGGAAGGTAAATTGCAGACCCATTTAAGAAGCTGAGCCACAGAAAAGGGCAGTGCTATCCCATTCCTAGAGCTACCAAAGGCAAAATGTTCAACAAAAATACCTTTTCTAACTGCCCTCCAAATTAGGGTGGTCTACTCTGTGTAGAAATACTTCCTCTGCTCACCTCTGGCTCCAGGTCTCTTGCTCACCCAGCACAGGGGCTGGAGTGTTAAAAATAAACCAGACTTAAAAGTGAACAATCAAACCACTACATTACCAAATCCCTGTTTTTTTTAAGTGGCTATGATACTTAAATCTCAATTAATGACTTACTGATTATGAAGCTTTGCTGGACAGAGTTATGTCCCAATTTATAACTGAGAAACCAAGGCTAAACCATTTGTCAGAGGTCCTGTGCATAATTGAGTGGTCAGAGTCTCTCAAATTCTAAAAATGTTATGGAGAACAAAAGATCTCTCACTCACAGAAAGACAGGCAGCCCTTGGCAGTCCTCACCATCATTTATGGCAGCAGTAGAATCCCAGCAGCCATGCTTAGAAAACCACGTGCTGAATTTAGTGAGAAGTTCCAGCATTATTTAAAACTGCTATGAAAACAGAAGGGTTCAGCCTTATTTGTTCATGCAGTGAAACCTCAGTGGTCTTCCTAGAAAAGGTTGATTTTACCTGAAATTTAGAAACATAAACCACCCAGAATAACCTCCATCCATCCTTTGATATTTGTCATGGGGAACCAGCCTAGGAGATTCAGCATTTTCAGTTCTGGGGCTGGAGAGTGGAGTCCCATTGTTTATCTAGTCAGACCAGGATCCCTGTTTGGTTTGGATGAATTACATAATGACTATAATCAGAATTTGGGGATGGTTCATAGATAAGAAAACACAGGCAAAAGCTTTTGTGCAGCAGTAAGTGCTGGTAATTAAGTATCACCCATTCTTCTCTTTATTTGGTGCAGATACACACAGAATATCAATTAAAATTCCCAAAGTTACCACTGTGGAATTCAGTTCTCTCCCTTCAACCAAAGTGACCTAATTTGACTCATCTCAGTTTTACTTTAATTTCCACAGTGCAACCAAACCTAGCCAGCAAATGGGGCAGGACATCTGTTCACACAGGAACACGTATGAAACCCAAACTCATGCCAGACACTCACATTTGTCTTTTGTAGCTGGATTAGGAAGGAGTTTCCTTACATAACTCATAAAAGCTGTTTTCTGCTGTAGATACAGGTGCCTACAGAGCTGCTTGACAAATGTGCACTGACAAGGGCTTTTGGAAAACATTGCTCAGGTATTTGGTGTAAATGACAGAAAGGGAAAGTTGGATTATGCTGAGAGTGTGCCAGGAAAATCCTCACCTCAGATCTCTGGGAATGAGAGGAGATTCTTCCTATGGATGCAATTCTTCCTCACTCCCAAATCCCTACTCATTTCCTGGAAGAGGGTTTTGGAAGCAAAAGATTTCCTTGTGCCCACTATGCAGGTACAGGTGTTTATTTGTGGTAGTTTTCTCTTGGCTCCTTCAGTCCTTCTCACCTCGGAGGGGCCTTGGCAGGACTTCCATGGGCCTGGCTGGGTGGGAGCTGCTCCCTGTGGCTTGTGTGAGCCTGAAAAGAGAGGGACACCACCCCAACCCCAGCTTTTATCTGCTCCTTACACTGGTTTTTAAGCACAAGTGCTGTGGACTAAGGATAACGAGGAGCTGTCCCTGTGTTCCCATCCCATGGTCCCCTCTGGTGCTCCATTTTCAGGTGTCTGACTGCAATCACACCAGTTAACCCCAAGAAAAGATGGGGATGATTTTTCTGAAGCCATGATGTACAGGTATGACTTTGGTAGTCTCTTCCATTTGATGTTTCCCTCTATGTTCTTAGGATTTATCAGCTTTGGAGCAAAGGACATTTGAGCTGTAGGACAGATGGACCATGGATGGAACAAGACCTTTAAAAAGGTTTCTCTATGCAACCTTTTTTTGATATAGTCTTTATGAAATATAACCTGTGTATTAAATATATAACTGCAACCTTCCTGGGAATTCCTGCAATACTCTCCTTTTATCCAAAAGATGCCTTGAAAAACACATGGAGGGGAGGTTTCCCGAAGCCCTCCTGGCACTGGCTGCTGTTCCTGGCTAGTTTTCCATACCACATCCCAGCTGTTGGTTAAGGAGCAGACCTGTTCCAGGAAAGCTCCAGAGCATCCAGGAAACACGAGATAGAGATCTGGGGAGGAACAGGGAGTGGGGCTCATTCCTGAGAGTGACACTTGTTTTGCCAGCTGAGAGAGGCAGAAGTCTAAACTGGGAATAGAAAAGGGACAGTTATCCAACTTTTTACCACCAAAACCTAAAACTGGCAGCGGCTGAAGTTGTCAGTTTGTAGCAGGGGTGTGCAGTCAGCATGGGAAACATATTTAACACAAATCCATCGAGCTGAGAACAAAGCTGGTTTGACTTGGGGATTTTTTTTTTCTTTGGTTTGGGGGTTTTTTTTTGTTTGTTTGTTTGGGTCTGAAGTTCCTAGAGGAGCACATCTGTAGCAGCACAGGTACAGGCTCCCTCTGGTGGCTCATTTCCATAAATGACAGCTTTTTTCCCCAAAAAAACCCCATTCCGTGCAGTCCAACCAATTGGAGTTGGCTGGATGAGGTGGAACCTGTTTGAGAGCACGTAGGTTCAGGAAGCTCTAAGGTTTTTTGTAAAGCACTGAACAATTAATTCTTTTATTATGAGTAAAGACTTGGGGGTTGTACAGGCTCTTGGTTGTTGCTATGCAGGCCGTGAAAGCATAGAGAAATCTTCATTTTTTAAAAAAATAATAGACTTTTAAAACAAGTATATTAACTGTGAAACAGTATAATTTTATTTAATAATGCTTAAAGATGCTGATTGTTAATTCCACCCCTGCTTTATTTGAAAAATTACTGTCCTTTTGGTTACTTTAGAGTCGATATTTGCTTCTTTTTGGAGGTACTGGAATAGAATGAAGCTTAGAATAGAAGATTGAAAGACTTTAAAAGAAACTAGCCAAAAGCACAGACACTTGGAAGAGCTGATATTGGACATGAACACGTCTTTTAGCTCAACAAGATGCCAAAATTAAAAAAAAACCACCAAAACCACATCCCATGTTAAGATTAAAAACCCAAAGGCCCTGTGATTGTATAATCAACATCACTGCACAGCTTCCAGCACTTGCACTCGGCTATTCAGCCTTGATCCCATGTGGTCCTACCCAAGACCTACCAGATTTTGACTGAAGTAGTTAAAATTTCATATGTGGCTAAATATAGCCTGCCAGTCAGGAAATGCTGCATGGCTGGAACCTTCCAGCAGGTCAGGAGCAGGAGTGGAGCTGGAATAACCCAAGCACATCCAGGACAGTTTACAGCAGACTGGATTTAACTCTGGTGATGCCTGACAGCTCAGTGAGGAGGAAATGGCTTCTGTTCACGCCATCTCAATGTTGTGTTATTGATATAAATCTCATCAGAGCTTCTGCAAAATCCAGGAGAACTTTGATAGTTCCTAATCCTGGCTGTAAATGTTTTGGCTGCAGCAGAACAAACTCTGGGTTTGAATAGGCTTCAACAAATTTTTGTTGCTTCAAGTTTTCACCTCACCAAATATTATTCTGAAGGATTTGTCCTTGTGTCCATAGGGAATGATCCCTAGTTCTGAGGTAGCCTTTGTAAACTATAAACCCTTCCTCAGTTTAATATTTAATATAGAGTTACAAACTTTTGGAAGTTATTCCAGGATTGTTCCTCTGCTTCTTGTCCCCTTTCCCTTAAAACCTGTCGGAATTGTCAGAATGGTACTAAAGAAAATTGTGCCTTTAAGAAATGTTCTTCTGTCAGTTTGTTTTATATTTTAGGCCAATCTCTCCAGAATCCTTACCTAACCTTTACAGTGCTGGAGAAAGGGGAGGGAAAAAGAAGGTTGCTAGGATACTTGCAAAAAGGCAAATTAGCTGCACTAGAAATAAAACAAAAGGATTAAAAATCTCTAACCTTTTGAGTTAAGCACCCAGTTCCAGCAACTGCCAAAATTTCATGGTCCTTCTTTTTGAGACAAAGGAATGCAGAATGTCATAGAGCCCCAATTTCACAGGCATATGGGATTTTAAAGCATTGCCTCACTGCATTAAGTGTAAGATATGACAAACTCTATGGTAAGTTTCTCCTTCTGTTTGCAGAAAATTTGATGATTATTTATAAATTTATATATTTCTATCCTTGTTTGGCAGTGGAACTTTGGAGTTTTAGTTATTCCATAATGCACTGAGCTCAGCTGAGCCGAGCTGAGTCCCTAAAACCAGGCAGAATCTAAGGCTTCAATGAAAGACTTACTTTTGGATAGAGCTGTGGAGTTCTCATGTCACTTTAGTTCCACTGAACTTTTCTCCATTTATAGCTTTGGCAGCAAAAAACCCACAAGAAAAGTAAAGCTGAAGATGGAGATTCTTTCCCTTCACTAAAATATGCACTATTTATTGAAACACTGACAAGAAATCAACCCTTGCATATTTTGCTTCATCTTAAGTGTAGTAAAATTTCAGCTTATTTCAAGGAAATCTCATTTTACATATTCAACTCCACCACAGCAGGGAGCTCCAATTGCCCCTCCCTGCATTAACTCTGAGGCAGAGCTCATGGAAAACTGTTGAGATTATCAGAACATATCATTTTCAGGGCTCTCTATTCCACTCAGCTGAGCAGGTTTTGATCAGATCCAGGCAAAGGATGGGGCCATCATTACTCTGGCCCCTCCAGAATTTGGATGCAGTTATGATTTGTAGGCCAGCAAGCACATCTGCCTTGATGGCTCTTTCTTCTTCCTTTTTGCCTGAAAAATTCCTGAAGGACAACCCCTGTGTCCATGGGAGATCTTCAGGATGCTCCACAGCTGGGGTACCTTTGGTGTTTCGGTCCAGAGAGATTCTACATGATATTTACCCCGAGATATTAAAAGGAAATACAAGGCAGAGGAGTGTTAGGCTTTAACAAATCAACATTCTTGACGGGAATGGAGCAGGATGTGCTCCTTGCTCAGTCCCAGGTGGGAGGCCTCGGTGCAGGATTGAGGGAGGGCAGTCCTGCCACAGCTCTCTGCTCTGCAGATGCCTGGCAATGAAAGGCACCTCTACCTCTTCACATCCTCAGAAGCTGTCAGAATTCCCTTTCCCTGGACAGCCAGTGAGACCTTCAGAAACTTCCAGTGAGGCAGAACGCTGCCAGTTTCATAATCAATTCCCATGGCTCTGCCATTCTGATGTCTGATGCCAGCTAGGATTTGTTCTGCAGCCCTTCTGATGCCACAGAAGTCACAGATGGAAGGTTAGGCCTTCCTTACTTACAGAAGGAGCTGGAGGTCATTTGCTCTGGCTTGACTATTTCCTTTCTCCAGCTGAGGAGATAATACATAATAATTCAGACAAGAAAAATGTGTACCAGAAGCCTTCCCTTGATGTATTTTCTCATTTATCTCTTTGACCCTTTTAAACCACAGATTTTTCTTCCTCTTTCTCTCACCCTGATGTGAATCACAAGAATGAGTTTGTAGGTTTGTTTTTTTGTTGGTTGTTTTTTTTTTAATTAAAAAAAATAAAAGTATAATCTTTGCATGCATAAATGGGACTGGAGTATTGACAATCTGAGATGGCAAATTGGGAAGAATTCGAATGCAGCTGCATAAAGAGAGAAAACAGCAAATTGGAATGGAAACACATTTGGATAATTACAAACTTGCCAAATCAGGAAATGTAAATCTCCTTTAAAAAAAAAAAAAAAAGGCAAAAAATGTAATACTGTTGTGTTTCTGCAATGCTTACTGAATAAAAAATGCAGAGGCTGTAATAGTACAAAGCCCAAGAATTACAAAAGGAAATGAGTTGTAGGAATTAAGAATTACTGAGGTCTAACAGGTCCTTTTAAAAGAACTCCAGAAGAGCAGAGCTGGGGCATTCCATGGGCTTGCTGCTCCCTAAAGAATGGGAAGCAAAACCCCCAAGGAAAGAGCATCAGCAGCCAGAGCCCTGCCCAGCGTAGCCACGGGGGCAAGAACAGCCCTAGAGATGGTCCCA
>NC_031781.1:2107551-2168129 GCF_001522545.3 Parus major | reverse complement strand
TGGAAAAGAGCTCCAAGGCCATGGAGGCCCAGCTGTGCCTGTCCCCACCCTGTCCCCAGCCCAGAGCTCCGAGTGCCACCTCCAGGGATTCCTTGGACACCTCCAGGGATGGGCCCTCCAGACCTCCCTGGGCAATTCCAAAGCCTGAGCTCCCTTTCCATGGGAAAATTCCTGCTGATGTCCCACCTGGCCCAGCCCGAGGCCGTTCCCTCTCCTCCTGTTCCCTGGGATCAGATCCCAAATCCCCCCTGGCTGCCCCTCCTGGCAGGGCACAAATTCCCCCTGAACCTCCTTTGCTCCAGGCTCAGCCCTTTCCCAGCTCCCCCAGGACCAACCCCCTGCCCCTTCCCCAGACTCACATTCCTCAGGAGCTCAATAGTCTTAGGAAAAATATTAAGGCAATTTAGAAACCATTAGGTATAAATCAAAACTTAATTAATTTTTCTATTCTAAAATGCATAAAATGCCCCCTTTTTTTTAATTTCAAAGGGTGCAAGATGCTGGTTCCTGGAATACTTTGCTTAGTATTTTTGTGTGGTTATCCTCGTTTTCATTGAGAATATATATTCTTTACAGGATAAATAAACTTCTCTTATGCCAGACTTTTTTATTTTGTGGGGGGGTTTAATATTAATAATTCAAACCCTCCTAGTACTTGATTAAGCCTCTAGGAATTTCAAATTATTTGTTAGGTAGCTGGAGTACTCCTTCAGAATATCTATTTCTATTTAAGAATCTCAAGATTCAAATGACTGATGTCTTTCTTGTTCACTCAAAAAGATTGAAAGATGAACTTGAATTAATTTGCTTTTATTTAAGCATATAGGCTGGAGAAAAGAAAAAAAAAATCAAAAATATAGTAGGCATGGCCATAGATAAACTTTTAGTAAGAATTTGTGTTTGGTAGAAAAAAATTCAAAATTAGGCTTGTCTTGGGGTAAAAAAACCCAAACATTTATAGTGAATCTTTTCTCCTGAACTGAATTCCTGCTATTGCAGCTTTATTATGATTACAGTGAAATGTAAAGGTGTGTTGTGTGTATAAAAGTGAATTAAGGTCTGGGAGGATCCAGCACTTTGCATTTCAGTGTAAATGAGAAAATTAGAAACCTAATAGGAAGCATAACTTGGGAAGGTGTTTGCTGGTTTTATTGGGGTTTTTTTTTATCCTGTTGAAATTCCTCCAGTTTTTAATGACCCTCTAAATCTTCTCCAAGCAGGGTAATTAGTGAGGGCACTGAACCCTAAGGGAGCCAGGCTGCAGTCACACATATCCAGAGGGATAATCATTCCCATCGATTATTTTCCCTGCTACCTTTGATTTCCATGCTGCACCATTGTCTTAATCCACATTGGAGCTTAATAGAAAATGACAAATTGAACTAATTTGCACCTAAATAGCTTTTTAGAATCGCTTTTTATTTCCTGAAAATGCCCTGCACAGGTATTAAACCTCAGTTAACTTTCAAAGCACAACCCAAGAGTTGTAAACACCTTGGTGAGAGAGCTCTGACAGGTGAATAATGTGAGTCCACCCTCCCACAGGAAAGGCATTTCCAGGGTGTTGAAAGTCTGGTGCTTCACACTTCAGCTTAAAAAGTAAAACTTGGGTTTCTCTGAGGAGCTGCTGCTGTGTACAACCTGTGCAGAAACAAAGCACTAAACCACTTCAAAATATGGGGCAGTGATCCCACAGCTCTGCACTATAAAGAGTTTTTCTGCTGTAATCAGAATGGGAGGCAAAACAATCCCTTGGTGATATTTTTAAAGGTTTCAGTGGCAGAGATCTGGGTTTTATTGGCTGAAATGTTTTAAGAGATGCTAATAAAACATTTTTGTTTCTTCCAGTCATGTGCTGCACGGTCAAGAGTGACAAGGGGAAGGGGGAATGTCTGCTGAGATTTTAGAATTTATAGCATAATTAAAAAAATATAAAATTCTCTGTCAGAGACAACTCTGGTATTCCTACTAAGCTGAAACTTTCCCATTCCCCAGAACGCAGCTAAATTTTTAAATATAGCTTAAAAATATAAGTAAATATATTTCCATGACATCTGTAGAAACAGAGGAGGTATTAATACTAATCTGGCCTCAGTGTTTCATGCTTCCAGCAGGAATTAATTCCATTTTTATTCTCTTTATAAGTCGATATTAGAACTTTGCAAAGGTCTGAACAAGTCCTGTAACACCGAAGCGTTTTCAGGGTTTTTTTTTTCAGGATGGAACGTTTCTTTTTTTCTTCTGTGGTACAGAAAAAACAGGAGTTTTCTGTACTTTTTTCCCCTCTGAAACAAAATGCTAAAGGGCTGCAAAATGCAAATGCCATCAAGCTGTCACCTCAGTGCCTGCTCCATGTGGAATGCACATCCTGTCCACTTCCAGCAGGGATGAAATCTGCACACTGAGGAGTCTGTTCAGCCCTTCCCTGGGGCTGCTGTGACCCCCAGCACCTGCCAAGGTTTGCTTCCCCCTGCTCCCAACCCCTCTCCTGAATTCCCCTGGCAGGTTCATCACAGGACAAGTTGCTCAATTCCTCCTTGCTAAAATGTCTCACTCGTGGGATGTTCTCCCATTATAACACACGACAGAGCCAGAATAAACTCATTAATACCTCGACAGCTCTCTTGTTTAGGAGGTGGAGCTGCAAACAAAATATAAAATAAATATTTCAGAGGGGCAGTTAAGAGGCAGAATGTGTAAGACATGAAACTTCCGTTGAGCTCCTTCCAGAGACTTTTAAAAACATCCTTCTTCCTCTAACAACATATTTAACTTGTTCCTCCCCTCTGTGTTTGTTGGGGATTTTGCATAATGCAGTGTCACTAGAAACTTTCTGTCTAGCTGAATTAAGAACCACCAAAAGTCTCTCTAGAATGGAGTTCCTGAGTGAAACTGAAAGGACTAAGTGGCTGAATAACTTTTTTTTAATTAAAAAAAAAAAAAAAAAAAGAGGCTATGGCCAGTTGCTTTGGAAAAAAAGACCATTCACTTGCCAGAGGACTTGGAGATCTTCAGACCACCCAGAAGGCAGGGACCCTGCCAAATCAAAACCCCAAGGACATCATGCAGAAAGGGCTGCACTTGGCTCCCAGGACTTCTGGGATTTCACTTTTTACTCCTCAGTGTTTACAGCCACAGAGGAGATCTTGCAGCAGAAACTTTGTGGTTTATTGTTAATAAGTCCCACCTGTCTGAAAAGAAGGGTAAGAGCAGAAGCAGAGATGAGGTGATCACTGGTAAAATTGGTTTTGCAGTGGAATGGGATTGGGAATTTAAGCAAGGCTGAGTTTTCCTGCTCCAGGATGCCCTTCCCCTACACAGCACCCAGGGGAAGCAGCAGCAGGTGGAAGAAGAGGCCAGGGGAGCAGAAACTTTTGTTCCAAACAGGGGCATCACTGGTGCCACTCAGTGAATTTTGGGAGCTGACACATGAAGTCACCCAAAGTTGAGATTTCTGCACTTGTCACCCCTGAATTTCCAGCTATGCCATTACTCTAATTCCCTTAAATTCAAATAAAGCAAAGCAAAAGTTGAATATTTGTCAGGCTTTAGAGATATTTGCTGTGAAACCGGTTGCACGTGTTAATAAATGAGGGAACAGCACTGTCAGGAATGTTGCAGGGTAAATAATGGTGGCAGTGGTTGTTCTGGGAGGGTCTTCAGAGCTCCCATTCCACTAAAATCAATATGAAATTGAGGAAAATTAGTGATGCCTTTTGGGGCTACCTAAATCAGAGGCCAGACAAAATTAGGGAATAAAAAGCAGTTTCTGTTTACTGAAGGGTCTCCAGGTACATTTTGGGCTGCACCCAACAATGGCCAATGGGTCACAGGTCTGACACTTTTCTAAGTTGGGTCCATTTGCACATTGGGGGTTCATCTCCCAATTGCAGCTGCAGGGAATGAAGTCATTTAGGGCAGCTTTGCTGCCCCCAAGTCCCTTTTGTTTCCATCTCTCAGGCCTGGGGCAGTGAGGTGTCCTTGATTGCAGGCCTGGGGAGGAATTGCTGTGTCTGAGCAGGATGGGGAAGCAGCAGCTGAGCCTGCACATGGAGTTTGGAGTCAGGCACTAAAGAACTGCAGCACTACAGAAGGATGAAAATACAAAAGCTGAAATCCTAAGGCATCAAGAGCATAGTTCACACTTGCACTTCAAGATGTAATAATCAGATAAAAAAACTCTTATTATAAAAACCATTTATAAATGAGCATTCCATGCTCATGAGCTCATTTCCAAAGAGCACTGGAAAAACCTTTATTATTTTGCATGGCTAGGTAATGCAGCTTGCACTGTGAAACCAGGGAAGCAGAGCCTGGCATTCCCGAGCTGGGATGGTGGAGCAGCAGCTGCTCAGCAGCACCAGCCTGCCAAAGAGCAGAGACAATTCATGGCACGTGCCTGAATCTTCATTATTTCAATTTGTGTTGGAATGAGAGCAGGAACCAGCCATGAGAATACCACAAAAAATGTGATTTTAGCCATTTGTAGTTGCTGGTGATAACTCAGATTTACAAATTCTTTTACTATACTTGAAAAATGTAAGTGCACATTAATTCGAGGCACAGTAAGGCCATGGCAGGGAAATTCAGTGCTCTGAGGGATGACTGTGGCTTCCACCATCTGCACCTCAGTCAATCCCATCAGGACCAAGCCCAGGCATCCACCAAGACAAAATTATAATTCCTCCCAAACACATTCCTGGAAGTTTTCCAAGAGTGAAAACATTCTTCCCTCAAGTTTGTTATTTGAATGCTCTATTTATATAGTGAAGTGTTAAAATAATTAAATTTTTTGGCCAGACTATGATAATCTCTTTTGACAACCTAAGTGGGTAGCACAGCCCTGCAATTTGTTTCCTGGTAATTATTTGAGTTCTAGAGCAGCTTTCAGTAAAAACTCCTATTGCAGTTAAGAAATGGAGGTGGAAGAGAGGTAGAACTTCTGGAATTTGTCACAGGTAGGGTGATGTGTCACTGGCAAGTTGTGCTTTTATTTGACTGTGGGGTTTTCTGCAACCCCAAATTTAGATTTTCATTAATAAGTTCATACTTATTTTGTTTTTTTAATATTTATTTTATTTAATACTTAATAATTTCTTTTCTTCAGGAGTAAATTCCAGTGTAATGTTTCTGAATGCACAGAAAACCTGACCAGCTTCCAAAACCCAAGGAGGAGCAAAAGATTTAACCTCTGTGTGAAGTAAACAGGGAATAATTTATAAAAACATTTTTAAAACCATATTTTGGGGGAGGGCTAATATTTTTTCAAGCACATGCATATTTTTTATTTTTTATTTTTTATTTTTTTACAATATTTGATGATTTGACTTGTCAAGCTTATTTTTTGCTAGTCCTGATCCTCAGCTATTAACTTTATTCTGAGCATTCAGTAGAACAATCATTGAGTAAAACAGAGAAATGTTTACCCAATATTTTTGTAAGATGTATGATGAGCAAAAGGCAAGTTTTGTGGACCAGAGATACTCATAACTGAGGCAGATTTGTACCATTTCAGAGGAGGTCCTAAGTGTGGGCCCTGCATTTCACACAGTGATGCTCTGCAGGACTTTGAGGAGACTGAGCAGCCCAATAAGTGAAGAAATTGTAAATTATTGGAAAAGAATTGTTTTTTCTGAAGTTGTCACACAGTGTTAAAGAGAGAGTCCCAAGAATTCCTGGATCACAGAAGGACCTGTGGGTTTTGGCTGGGATAATATTTCCAGAAAATAAAATTTCCTTAAAGAAATCCCTGTTAACCCCTTGTGCATGAGGCTTTCAGCTGGATAATGTCAGTGTTTGGGGGCTACATTCCTTTATTTCAGCCACAAAGTTAACTTTTGTCACAGCAACATTGATTCTGTCCCTTGTGTCTGTGTTTTTTTCACAAGATCACAGAATAATCAGGCTTTTTCTTATTTGTTCTTATTCTGTTCCAAGGTGATTTACAAGGAAAGGCTTCTCTCCCCTTCACTTTGAAAAGGCAATAAAGCTTATTTGGATATTCATTGTGCACAGGGGTAAAACCCCATCAAAATTAGGAAAGGTTTTCTTCACAGCATTGGGAGGTTGGGATAATTTAGAGAAAAAATTACATTGCAAAAATGATTTACACAAAATGTACTTTACTTTAAAATATATTAAGTTGCCTTTATAAATGCAAGTACTAATTCCAGTGTTATTTAGTGCAAAACCAGGTACTTTGGGCAGGACTAGGTGAAAACAAGTCACTCAGCTCTAATTGATGAATATTCTTGAACACTCAATTTAAAAAGCCCAAAAGACCAAACTGTTATTTGAAAACTGAAAACATTTGATTATTCAACTGGATCAATTATCTGAGACTGAGACAAGACTGGAATTAACTGCAGATATTACTAAAACTCCCTGAGAGCAGGCTGTGACCATTCCATTAACAGAATTGTTGTGCTACTTATTCTCAACAATCCATTTCATTTTCCTTTTCTTTCCATTTGATGTAGTGGAGATCACGGCCCTCCAACATGTGCAATTTAAGTTTTCAGTGCTGATGACAAGTTGAAATTGAAAGTGGTTTTGTAAAATTACGAGTGTCAGTGCAGACAGAACAGAACAATGTAATTAACTGCAGGGTAAGTCATTAAAGAGAGAGAAGAAATGAAACTGCAAATCAGCAGCAAAGGCAGACTCTGAACTTTTGGCATCACAAATTGCTATTTCATTATCAGCATTGTTGTTATCAGCCCTCTGAAATGTTTGGAGACCTTTTAAGTTTAGAAATGGAGCTTTGGGAGTTTGAGAAACTCAGAAAAACACTGAAAATGTACCTTTTCTTTTTGCTTAATTGAAAAAGGGTTATATAGATCAGGTTTTTTATTTAAACACAGCTGCTGTGCCCTTCAGACCATCAGTTTTGTGGGATTACTGCATGAATTCACAAAAGGCCACTACAAACTGCATGGAGCAAATCCATAAATATGGTAGGGAAGTGTTTTGAGCCATTACAGGCAGAAATTTTTTAACCAGAATCTGTATTTACTTCTAAAGTTACAGATTTGTAACACTAGAGCAGTAATTATTATTTTTTAACTTCTGAAAATGAACAGGCAGAACACAAACAAAACCAAGCCATTTGGTTCCTCACTGGGAAAAAAAATAAAGATTAAAAATATGGGGTTTGACCATAGATAGCTGATGTCAATAAAATGCTTTTAAAGGATGGGGAATAAGGGCATTAAAGGAGTTATGGGCTCATTTCTCAGTGCTTACAGAATTTACCAAGGATAGTTGCAAACCCTGGAGAGATCAAATCAAGCTAGGAGACATAAATTCACAGAGCTGCTCTTTGTACAAACAAACAAGCTGCAGTTAGGGCCAGAAATGAGACAAATTTCACCTCCCAGGAGAAAGCCTGGCCAGAAATGCTGCGAGGACTTTCTGCATCTGCTGTGTCCAGGACAGGGATAAATGTTCCTGCAAGGTGGGACCACTCCAGCAGAGCTCAGAGCCTTCTCCAGGAGCAGGAAAAACGGGAATTCAGCACCTGCAGGAGGATCCCATGGTGGGAGAGTTGCAGCATCCACATTTATGATGATTATCCTCCCTCAGTCAGGAATTCTGGGATTTTGTTTTGGGGTGGATTTGTACAGCCCGCTGTTTTAGCTGAAATTTATTAGGAAATTAAAGTCTGGAAAGAGTATTAGAAAAAATCTTATTTTCTTACAAATGTTCCCATTGTCTTTGTTGGTTACTGGGGACAGGAAGAAGAACACTCAGAATTTTCCTCAATTAATTTCATTCTGGTCTCTATTTTATCTATAAAATTCCTCGTTTTGCATCCAGCTGGAAAGCAAATATTTTAAGGCCCAAGGAGGAGATGAACAAGGAAAGAAAAATCAAGAAAAATATGAATTTTCTGTCTAGTAAAACAAAGCTTTCTCAGGAGTTCCTTCTTAATTTCTTTATTATGATCCAAGCAGATGAAATAGCAATTTTAAGAGTTAGGAAAGAGTAACAACAATGAACCAGGGGCAAAGAAACCCTGACCTCGATATTATGTTGTTTTTCATTTTTTTAATTTTTTTTTTTTGCCTGTGTGTTGTCTACATAAAAACATATATTTATTTTATATGATTTATCAACAATAGAAATTCTATTTGATATATTTATAATTATATTATTATTTTTATTATATGATGTACAATGATACTTATTACATTAGTATTATAATATTATAATTTTATATAAATTAGCCTGTTTAGGCTATTTTTAAAAGCCCATCTACCTCTGTTCAGCAATGAAAAACAAGTGTGATTCAAGAGAGCTCCAACAGAGGTCTTATTCTTTAGGGAAATCAGCTTGAGTATGGACTGGAATAAATTCAGGTTGCAGCTCCAGCAGCCTGTGGGTGTCTGTGAATGGCTCATTTTGTATTCCAGACACACTGTGAGCTACAAATGCCAAGCACCAGAGCTGCACCACACAGATCAGGCTCCTTCTCCATCTTAAAGCAACGACTTCCCTTCTGAAAACACCCTCAAAAATCCTCTGAGGAGAGAGTGCTCTGTTTTGGGAATTTTTCCTCATCTAATGTTGTTTTTTGTTTTTTTTAATTTCAATTCAAACGCTGTCCAAATGTGAGGTTGTAAACAAGGAAATCAGCGGTTCAAGAGCAGAACTGAAATGGGGGAGAAAAATTGGAGTTTATCTGTTTTGGCAGATAAGAGCTCACCGCTGTGATCTGTCATTTGGGTAATTTTCCCCTTCAAAGTGGGAACTGAAATTCATTTTGCTGCCATTTCCTTTGAAAGTCTGAGTGCAGGGAGGCTGAGTTTCCCCACAGGACCAAGTGTGCGTTATTTCACTCGGCGATAATCGAGGCTTCCCCAGCCGCGCTCCCCAGCTCTGCCTGGACTCACTCACACACCAGGCCAACCCAGGCCCTCTCCCAGCAGCAAACCTGGGCTGCCTTTCAGAACAAAAGAAGCACAAATATTTGATTTCTGATTTATTTCTGCACTGAGCATGCTCCTCCGGCACCGGGCATCATGTGGTTCCTGGTTTCCGAGGAAACAACTGTGATGCTGAGCTATCATGAGCTGCAGGAGGGATTGGGTTTTTATTTTCCCCCTCTGAGAATTATTTGAAGGCATCAATCTGAAATTATTTGCTGTGCTTGATTGGCATTGATTTCTATTTACAAATATGTAATTCTTCCCGAGAGTAGAGGAGATGATCTAAATCTACGCTGAAATGAACCGCAGGAAATACGTGGCGTGGGAAAATTAATTTAATTATATTTGGGGTGGGATTGCTGCAGTTTACAGGGGAATGAAGATGTCACACTATTGTGATCCCTAGATGGGGCTTTTACTTTGATTCTATGGAGGCAGAATTTGCATTACGGCTCATTTGTTATTTAAAAAATAAAATAAAAATCAGAGATTGGCAGAGCAGCTGCTTCCAGTGATCATGTCCAGAGCACCTGGAAAACACTGAGGAAAACAAGGGGGAAATGGGGAAAAAATGGGAACAAATCTGAAAGTGTGGCACACCTGAGGGAAACGGTGCTTCTGCCTAGCAGTGTGAGCTGCTAAAATAAATAAAAAAGGATTTACAGATTTGCAGGAGCTACAGAAAACCCTCCAGTACAATGATAAGGGATTCTTGAAGGATGCTCTTTCCCCTCTTGTTGGAGACCTGGACTTTAGCACCCATGATAGTTTTAAAGGCATCAAAACTTGTTAAATACGACTCTAGAGTTGCAGTAATTCGGTTTCCAACTTGAATCCACATTCTAAATTATGGACTGCAAGTTTTCATTTCTTTGTTTCTTTGTGTGGACAACACTGGTACAATAAATGACATTATTAAATCCCCCACAGAGTATCAAATTAAATTCTAATTAAAGTGAAGAAATCCACAGAAAGAGAAATAGGAAGTGCAAATAACCCTTATTAAATCGATAAATCTGAAATGATACAAATTTAGGTAATTTCTAATGTCTATTATTGGGAGCATTTGTAAAAGGGCTCTGAGGTACACAGACATTAATTCTTTTTAATGAAAACAAATATTCAGGAGATCACCAAAGCACCAAGAAAGCAGCCAAGCAGCCAGGAATTTTTCTGTGCCAAGGCAGGCAGAAACTCCAGGGATTTTAAGAGGCTGAGCTGGTTCTGTTTGGACACTTAATGAAAAGAACATCATTTCCTCTGCCATGTTGAAAATCAAGCAAGGCAGTGCAGAGTTTGTAGGGCTCTGTCAATATCTGCCAGGCCTCTGAGAGAATTCCCAGGTTATTGGAGCAGCAGAATTTGGGCTGCAAGTTCTTTCTGCCTTATCTCCAGTGGGAAAGCTGATACATGGCCAATATCAGCTGTCCCCTATCAAAAGAGACCTGGGTTTGTGCTTTAGGAAGGGACACTTAGGTGATTTAAGCAGGTAATTTAATCTAAACACACTTCATTTGTCATGCTGAGTAAAGAGAATCAGAGTTCAAAAAGGACTTCAGTCCTTCTATCCTGACCCTCAACAAGGCCATTGCCTTTTTACAGCCTTGGTGATGAGTTATAAAATCTTTCCCAGAAAAACCTCTTTCTTTACTCTGTTCTATACAAAAGCACAGAAATATTCACAGAAGGGAAATAGCTCCATGGAGGTTTCCAGACAAAAATATTACTCCAGTTTCAATCAACTGCTTTTACTGGAGGTGGGAAATGAGCCTCAAAAAAAAAATAAAGATTCTTAGCAAAAAAAAAAGGGCCTTAAGCAGGTAATTTAATCCAAACACACTTAATTTGTCATGCTGAATAAAGAGAACCAGCATTCATTTACTTAAATCTTTCTATCCTGAGCAGAGAATCCCTCAACAAGGCCATTGCCTATTTACAGCCTTTGTGATGAGTTATAAAATCTTTCCCAGAAAAACCTCTTTCTTTACTGTGTTCTGTTCAAAAACACAGAAATATCCACATATTCCTCAAAAGGAATATATATCCTTTATATTCCTCTTGGAAAACATCTCTGTGGAGGTTTCCAGGCAAAAATATCATTCCAGTTTCAACCAACTGGTTTTACTGGAGGTTGGAAGTGAGCCACAAAAAAGAGCCTTAGCAGTAGGGGCTCCCTGAAATTCAATTTAAATTGAATTAATTAAATACAAGTATTTTGTATAAATAAATTTTGTATAAAAAAGTCCTCATGAATGGAAATGAAATTTAAGAGCATTTTTTCAAGTTGAAATTGTCAACAGATTGTTTGATCAGGCTCCAGATTAGAAAGCAAACAGGTGGAATTTCTGTGGTTTTTTACAGAAATTAAGGACATTTGAAGGCAAAACCCAAGGCCATGGGGAGTTCCAGACTCTTGACTGATTACTCTGTTAGAAAAGAGTGTTGATGAGCTTTTACTCTGAATTCTTTCCTATGCAATTCTCTATTAAAATAGAATAAAAAGGGACCACAATCACTATTTACATTTATATCACACATATGGAAATTGAGCTTGAAAGAGGAAAATTTTTTTATGCAGCAGTATGAAAAGCAGAAATCTCTTCAAAGTTTGAAATTCTTTTCCAGCTTTTTTTTTCTGATTAAGAATTCAAAACCTGATACTCACAAGCTGAAACCTCCACAGGGAACCTCAGGGGGTTTAGGATAAAGTGTTTCTGCTCAAAACTGATTTTGGGGGGGGAATTGAAAACATTTCTTTATCTGTTCCTGCACAGTTTAATATTAAAAAATAATTATTTCCTTTAGAAGCTCTCATGCATGGATGTAACACAGCAAAAAGAAAACTTGAGAAATTAAAAATCTCTTCCTCCTGGGACATGGATTTTGTTTGGGCTTCCACCTTCCAACATCCAACTGTATCTAAATTTAGAAGGACAAAAGCCCTCTGTCAAAAATATTCTCCTTTTGACTGTTATCCCAAGAGGGCCTTGATCTCTAGAATACTGGGAACTGAACCTGGGTCACTTTTAAAGCACAGATTATGAAAAAACTGGCAAGAAAATAATGCTGAAAAGCAATTTTCCCTTTAAAAATTCACATTTTTTGGGCATTGGTCTTGTCTGAAAGCTGCTAAACCATTTTCTCTGTGTGGCCAATTCTATTTTCTTGAACATGAATGCATTAGAAAATAATTCCCTTTTTGTCTTCCTTACAATATTTTCCTGTTTGTAAACATTTCAAACTTTTTTTTTCTTAATGCATTTTCTATTCTACTTGTGCCATTCAAAGCTCAAAAAGCCAAACCCTCATTTTTCCAGACTTAAAAATGATCATTCTTTCAAGATTTTTGTATCATCTAGATCTAAATCTGGACACAACCAGCTTCATTTTAAATGAAAGCTCTATGGGGAAAGCCCAGGAATATAAATCAATTTGTATTCCAAATAATTTCAGAAACCAAGGAGAAGGAAGTCAGGAGGGTTTTTTTGGGATGTTCACTTCTGAAGCATCTCTGGAGTAATTTATTGAAGTAAATCTGAAGGGTTGTGCTTTTTCTGATCCCTATGCATGCCTTCAAACCTGAAATTATATTTTCAAAGTTTGGAAAACGCTGCTTTAGGCAGGAAATCCCCAGGAATCATGAAGAACATTCTCTTGAAATCTGGAGAGTGCAGAGGCCAAGCTCTGGGGCAGAAAGGAACTTGCACAGAGCCCTTTGCTGCTGCAAATTAGCACAAATCATTGAGGTCAAAACTGCAGCGACACCTGGGCAGCAAGACTGGCTTCAGGAATGTTATCCTGGATGAAACAGATTCACCTGGGAAGCTTGTGAATTTATTTAGAAGCAGAAAGTTTTTTCCCAGCTTATTCCCAGCACGACTTTGCAAAGCTGAGGACTGGGCTGAGCGCCTCTCATTAGACTTTGTGATGGTCTAGGGTGACACTATGTGGCAAATCCGAGCACTGAAATATCCACTGCAAGTCAGCTCTTGCAATAATCTGGGGAGGAGCTGATCCCAGCTCCTGGTTAAAATCCTGAGCAGGCAACTTTGGAGCTTCTCAGGTTTTTGGAGAGCGTCACACGGAATGGTGAGCACGTCTGAACTGCTGTTCTAAGCTTAAAGCTGCACAGAGCATCACCTGAGAGAAACAGCTGAAACAAGGGAAGGAGCACACTGACAGTGCTTTACTCTGCCTTAAAAACAACAAGAGAGTTTGGCTATGGGCTAGAAAGGGAAAAATGACTGATGGAATTTCTTTGTCAGCATCCTCCTTATGTGGCATCAGCTGTGTTTTCCTTTGGGTGGCAGGGAGCAAAGAGCAGGCAGTGCTCCCAGTCCATCACCTGGATCTCTCCTGTTAGCTTGGAGTTCATTTTAATCTCCTTGTTGCTGCCCACCCCTCATCTTGCCCCATCACTGCTCTTGTCTCACCCACCCACATGGATGTGCAGTTCACTGTGAAAATAACCCCAGACCTCCCAGTTTCCATGGATTCTCATTTATCCCTCAGTTCATGGCTGGCCTCACACAGGTTTGGGGGACAGTTTATTTCAGACCATACATTTTAAAGGAAATACAGCTCAGAATTCCACAATCTTCAACACAGCTTCACCAGTTCTGCCCCTTAACAATCCAAGGTCATCAACATGAACTTATCCAAGGATATTGCATATTTCTAGGAGTCAGTGGTGGGTGCAGACACAACTTTTAATGCTGCAAATACACCAGTTCCTGTTCAGATTTTCCAGTGTGCACCCAGCTGGGAAAAACAGCCCCAGTGTGACACCTTGTGCATCACCCTCTGTCTGAGGGGCTCAGCCTGACAGAAACCACCACTCTGAACTGCATTACTGTGCTTTGAGAGCATCTTTTGTTCTCCTTCAGGTAGCCACTTGTAAGATTTGGGTAGGAAAGAGTTTGAGGCTGTTACAACGTGCAGGCCTCACCTACTGCAGCAATGAGTCAGGGCCTTCATAATTAGTTCAAGCACTTTTGGAGAAACTTTACAAAATTAGATCCTGCTCTTCTCTTGAGTTAAACAATGAGTGAGGCTGTTTTAGCAGTGTTTACACCGACATTCCTCCAAAGGCCTGCCCTGCCTCCATCCCAGTTTGCAGCAGTGTTTCCCTCAGAGCTGCTGTGATTTAGGATTGGATTTAGCCTGGATTTAGGGACCATCCTCAAGCAGGTTTTCTCCTCGGCTGCTCTGCTGGTGCCACACTGAAACCCCCAGCAGGAACACATCTAATGGTACTTCTGGGAAAGGCCCTCCTTTGGTGTCCCTTCACAGCTGTTTTGTATTCCAACCTCTGCCACATCCACTGGAGCAGTTTGGGGTCAACAATTCCCCCAGTCCATCCATCCCTCCATGAAAGGTTTGCTGGTTAAGGACCATCAATGCTCAGGGCAGATTTCAGCCCCTCCCTGAGCTATCCCTGCTGCTCTTGGAATTTCCATCCCAAGAGATCACTTTTACAGCAGGACTGTCCTTCCCCAAACAATCTCTTTGTTCAAAGGGAATTTCTACAGTTGCTTTGCTGGACACTTTTCCTTGCATTTGCTACACGGTGAAAACCAACCTGATGATTTTGGTTTTCCCTCACTTGAATTTTAACACTAACCCATTAATTTTCCTAAATTCCTTCATGGACTTTACCACCAAGTGTCCCAGTGGGTTTTGCACTGGCAGGATGCTGCAGTGTCCCTCTGTTTCTTTGTCACCTTGGTTTCAGCAAACAGAGCAGCCTGATGGCCTCTTTAGGGGTGTGAAATCAGAAGTGTGGTGTTAAACAAAGCTGTGCTGGTCTGCATAAATTGTGGGTAGATTTGAAAGTCTGCATTTAAAACTGTGATAAGAAAATATAATTTAAAAAGCTCAGAAGGGATTTAATCTGTTTAAATGATTAGAAATTAATTCAGACCTGCTGGAAGGTGCTGTTCCCCTGCTTGAAAAGGGCTCAGAAGAGCTCCCAGGCTGAGTTTAGCCCTGCATTTATAAAATATGTGGAGAATTGAGTTCTTGTACCTGGGGCACAGAGCTCTGGTTACAAAACCCAATCTAGAGTTTGAATTCCTGCACACTCTGCAAGCCCATAAAGAATTCTCCACTTGCAGCTCCCCAAACTCCTTGGTCCACCCTCCTTGTCCTCTGAGTGCTCTCGTGGCCTGTGAATTCAGCAGGGGAGTGACAGAATTCCCCCTCTGGAGTGGGGTTGGTGATGGGTGGGATGTTTTCCTCTGCTCCCAGCAGATCCAGTGCTCCTGCACAACACTGGGAATTCCACACAGGGATTGCTGGATCTGGAAAAGCCTCCTCTTTCTGCTCAGTGGAAAAAGAAAAACGATTGGATGAACGTTTTTCACCTTTGTTATCCTGAATGATTTAATTCATCTTTGTGAGGAGAAGTTTTAAGCTTTATTTCTTAAAGATTTAAAATTTTATTACTCAGTCATTAGACTATCATCAAATTTTTCTGCAGCCACACTGAAGCCAAGTGGAAAAGAGGAACCTTGAAAAAGAAACAAAATCAAATAATTTGGATCACCACAAGCATTGCTATTTACCATGGTTTGGGTATTTTTAAAAAACCCCTCCTGAATAAGACCATAATCTACTGATATGATTTTGGTTATCTTACTTTGATAAACCAAATTCAATATTCCACCCACAGCAATTAAAAAAAAAAAAAAAAAAAAAGAAAAAAAAACCAAAAACCACTCCAACAAAAAGAGGTGAAAGGAAAAGAAAAGAAGGAAAACTGATCAGAAAGCAAAAGCAAGCCTTAGAAACAGCTCTTCCTTTTGATCAGAATAACTTCACATGGAAGAGACTGCTTCAAAGCTCAGCAGTTTTCTGGGAATTATTGAAGCTTGAGGAGAGTGTTTCAAGTGATAATCTGCTCTTTTCGTGGTGTGGGCTGCACAAAATGGACTTAATGAGATTCAGTTCTAATGTCACAGGTCTTTCATAGCTGCATTTTAATCTCTGCTGAGGGCACCCAGGATGGGTGAATGATCAGCATTTCTATTCCAGAGAAATAAAAATTCAGTTTGAAGATGAGCTTTAGATAATTTGTGCATTTCTCCTCCTCACAGAAGTGCTGCTGTGGGGGAAGGAGCAGGAATGGGATGTCAGGGTGTTCATTAACCCCTCAGAGGGACACAGTGCTGGCACTTTGGTGACAGAGCTGTGCAATATGGGCTGGGGTGGTGGGGAATTGAATGATGCCTTAGGACTTCAGCTTTTGTATTTCCATCCATTTGTAGTGCTGCAGTTCTTTAGTGCCTGACTCCAAACTCCATGTGCAGGCTCAGCTGCTGCTTCCCCATCCTGCTCAGACACAGCAATTCCTCCCCAGGCCTGCAATCAAGGACACCTCACTGCCCCAGGCCTGAGAGATGGAAACAAAAGGGACTTGGGGGCAGCAAAGCTGCCCTAAATGACTTCATTCCCTGAAGCTGCAATTGGGAGATGAACCCCCAATGTGCAAATGGACCCAACTTAGAAAAGTGTCAGACCTGTGACCCATTGGCCATTGTTGGGTGCAGCCCAAAATGTACCTGGAGACCCTTCAGTAAATAGAAACTGCTTTTTATTCCCTTAATTCTGCCTACTACTTAATTCAGGTAGCCCCAAAAGGCAAAGGGAGCCCCACTGATTTCACACTTTTGCCCTCTCTTGTTACTCTTAACACGTTCTTCCAACCTGGGATGTCTTGGCTCAAGGAGAATTTCTCTCAGCCTGGACTGCTGGCACGGTGACAAATTCCCTGTCCCCTCACTGGGGACACATCTGGGGCTGTGAAGAGATGCAGCATGAAGAGAGCCTGGGGAATCAGCACAGTGACCATCACACACACCCTGCAGCACTCAGCCTCTGCTGGGCTGGGCAGCATTCAAACAAGAGCAGCTCTGATGGTTAAAATCCCCTCACTCTGGCACTGCTGCAGAACATTTCCCTCCTGTGACTCTCAGATCCAAACACAGCCTCTCTGTGACGTTAGGAACAGGAACTCTCCAGATTTTGTGTCTGAAGGATGCTGCTCTGATTCAAATTCTGCCCAGTGCCCCTCCTGTCACCCCTCTGCAGGGAATGTTTCTGTGTAAAGTTGTGCCACCAAGGTTAATGGCCATGCCACAGAGCTGTCAGCTTTACAAGTCTCTGTGTCACACTGCTCATGTACAAGATCAGTTTTTCCAATCCAGAGCCTCTGTGGGTTTGTCAGAAATTGGTGGGACAAGAACAGATCACCATTGTTTCTGAAATGTGACATTGCTATTTATTTTTTGTTCAGCTTTCCATATCAAACAGCACATCTGTGTACTCTGGCTGGAAATCAGCTGCTTTTCACTCAGAAACCTGGTCCTGGCACTTCTCTGGGTCTGAATCCAAAGCATACAAACCTTGTGCCAACAATTGGTTGCATTTCTCTGGCATCATCTCAGTCTTTAATGGCCCAAGAAACAGATAAAAATGAGTTGCATACTTTCTTTCTTTCAGTATCATAGTCTGAGGAACACATTGGAAAACCTGACACATCCATTACTCCAAGATATAATAAAACAAGACACTGTCATTAAAAAGTATCACTACAATGAGAAATCCACTATGAGGAGGTTCTAAAATAAACCAGCTCCCGCCCAAACCTCCCTTAAATCTAAACCAACACATGAATGTCCCTTCTCTGCATGAACAGATTTGAAAATATTTAACATCAATCTTTAAAAGACACCTACTGCTTGCATTGTCAGTGACAGATTAAGCACAAGAATGAGCAATAAGAGTCTGATGAAATCAGTTTTTTCAGTGGATTTTAAGATGTATCAGAAGAATCTTTGAAATCTGATATTGATTTCCACTGTAGGGAATTCCTGTCTGAATTCTGCCTCCCTGTTTAGACAGCAATAAATCATTATTGTTAATTTATGCCTTGTTTATACTCCAGGATTGGATTTAATCCCTGACCACGGCTTCCCATCAGTGGAGAGATCCTAAAACACCAAACAACTGCAAAATTAAAGTGCAAGTCCACAGTTCCTGTGCAGCCTTCCCTGGCCTTGTTTTCTATTACACAACAGCCATGGACACTGATGGGAAATTAAGGATGATAATGAGGAAAACTTGGGGGAACTCCCAGCAGGGAAGAGGTAACTCTGAATTCAAAGATGCCTGTGCTCTGTCAGCTGAAACAAAGATTAACTGAGATCTCAAAAGCTACAGAACAATGCATTAACTTCTGAACACTGGAATTTTTCATGGTTTATGGAAATTATTTCAATTCTAGGTCTCTAGTGCAATTTCAAACCAGCAGATTAGAAGCAAAAAACAACATCAATAACGGGAATAATATTCCAAAGAACTGAAATAGCAATTGAGGATCCAGACTACCAGGTTACAAACACCTCTCATTGCAATCAAGGGTTATCATGGTTTTGGGATGAGAGAGGAAAAGCAGGATTTCCTCACTAGGGCTTTGCTGCACTGTTCTGACCCATAAAAGCCAAAATTTTACCAGGAAGTTTCTCAAAGTTTCTAACAGCAAACAGCAGAATAAAGGGGAAAAAAGAAAAACAAAAAAAACCCAAGAAGAGCAAGGATGTGCCAGATTATAAATCCCAGCAGGGTGAGTGGGGGATGCAGCACACAACCCTCAATATTCGCCCCCAAACTCCATTAGCAACACCCTGCAGGACACAAGAGCTGAACAGGAAGGAATCAATCCCCTGAGCTCCCCAAGAAATGAAATGTTCCCTCCCTTCACCCTTCACTTCACCTTCAGCAATCCTGGCTGAGCTGCTGCAGCTTCTCCTAGGTTTGATGCTCCTTAGAGATGTAAATCAGATAAATCTGTCACAGGTTTGTGTGAAATGGGGTAGCTCCGAGGTTTGGATTTAATTGCTTAAATATATCACAATTTCTGGTGCCTTTTAGAGGTTCCCTTTTGGCACCTGCTGTTCCCTTTGTCTGCCCAGCAGTCCCCTCACCACAAGATTTCAAATGCTTGCTGAGCTTTTTGGCTTTGCCCAGAGTTGAGCTTTACCTACTCAAGTCTTGAAAATATTTTTGAAGGGTGTCACCTACAGTTGTCTTTAAAGAATGGGCTTTTTTCCTGTAATCAATTACTTCATCAGTGTCTCAGTATTTGGACTTTTCTGCCATTCTGGCACCATTCAGTTGCAGCCTCAGGAGAAAAAGCAGTATTTTCTAAAGCTGCTACCACTGCAAAAGGCAGGATTTCTTCTCTTTTCCTTTCCAGCATTGCCTGCAAAGTCTCAACATCAGGAGTAGATGTTTCCTGAGCCCAGGATAATTCCGTGACCAGTAGTTATTTTCTAAAGCCAGCATTTATGGAATGGTATTCTATGGAGCTAATTTACAGGGAGAGATCATTCAGGATGTTTAAGTACCTGCCTGTTTTCTCTACTAAATCTCAGGTTGCTGGGGAACCTAAATAATACTTTTTGTTAGTTTATTTTTAATAAATCCATTATTTGTAAGATGTGTGCATGAGGTACTGCAGGAAGGAAGCTCAGATTGTGACCACAGCTTTGTCCCATTTCAGAATTCAATGATTCAACCAAACACTTTGGTGTGCTGAGACTGCAGAAGTTCTCAATTAAATTAATTATTGACTATAGGTAGCAAAGCTTTTCTCCCATGTGAGGTGGCTCAGGGCTGTCCCAGGCATTATTTTCAGTGTCTGCTGTTTGGAGGGACAGCAAATTTCCATCTCACCATTAGCATAAGGATGCTCTGCCAGAGGCAGATCATAGATCAGCCTCCAAATTTTTAGGAACAAAATGTCCTGGCAGGAACACTGAGGAGACAAAATGCTCTGGCATTATTGGGGAGTGCTTCTGTCCTGATACATGAAAATGAAAAGAAAGGCAATGGAATCATCCCTGCAGTGTGCTCAGCCAAAGTGGGTTTTCTCTGTGTTTTCTCATCCAGTGAAATACAGTTTATATCCAGGAGCCATGGGATACAGGAGGAAAGAAGTCAGAAGGAATATTTCACTATGGCCACTTTTATCATCTCAGACTTAGAGAAAATAGCACAGAAAATGTAATGGAGAAACACTGAAAGCCTCCAAAGCCCTGACAAGCACAGACAGCAGGGTAACAAAACCAGCTAAAAGGGACTTTATTTCTTGATAGCAGAATAAAACCTCCAAAAAGGTCCCTATGGCAGCAGAACTGGCTTCCCAAGGAGCGGGCAGAGCTCGTTCTCCCTTCCCAGGAGGTGTGAGGGGTCTGTCCCACGTGAGCCTGTGCCTGGCAGGAATCCCCCCTGCTCTGCAGCAGCCACCCAGCAGGTATTTGTGACTCTGCAGCTTTCTCTGAAGCCATAATCCCTGTCTGGTAGGTGGCAAGGCACAAAGACAGTGCAGAGCACTGAATGCTCTGCTGGGGAGCCCTGGAGGTGTCTGTTCAGTTCCCTGGTTTTTGTAGGCTTGGTAGAACAGACATTTTCCTCTGAATTAATGTTGGCTTCGTTCCCTGATCAGGCACCACTCCCCAACAACACCCTACAGTGAGAGCAGGCCTGGAACTGGAGAGAAAGCCACTGAAATCCCCCAACAACATCCCAAACAAACAAACAATCAGTGGAAAAGCAGCCTGTGCCAGGAGCTCCAGCACTGTTCCCACCACGATGGTTTTTGGGGGGACAGCACTGTTGTCCCAGGGCCATGCAGCAGGGCTGGGCATCCAGCAGGTTCATTTAGGACTGGAAGGTTTCCATCTGATTCCCTTCCTTCCCACTGTTTATGTGCACAGTGACATCTCCTAGGACTCCTGGAATCTTTGTCTTCTGGAAAATAATTCCAAACATGTGTCAAATTAAAAGTTGTAATTAACTCTGCGTATGCATTGAAGCATTTGATGTGCTGTGGTGGGAAAGTATTAGTAATTCATTCCTGTGACTTATCATCCCACAACCCTCATTACATTTTCTTTAATAATTTTAGATAATTATTTTAAATGCCTCATTTGAAACTTGAAGCTGGAATGATTTTAAATAACTCACTGATGAAAGGAGGCTTTAGAAATCCATGTGTCACCCTCTCTGGAAATATTCCAGACCCACCTGGATGTGTTCCTGTGTCACCTGTCCCAGGTGACCCTGCCTTGGTGGGGGTGGGACTGGGTGATCTCCAGAGCTCCCTTCCAACCCTGCCTGCTCTGGGATTCTGGGATAAAGGACCATCTTTAGCAGGTGCCATAAATGCTCTGTGAAACTTTCCAAGAAAGCTGCATAACTCCTTTTTCTAATTTCCATAATCCTGTAAAAGCTGTTTGCTGTGCACCAACGATGCTGATTTTATCTCAGCTCCACTCCTAGAGATTCTTAAATGCCCACACACAGGGGGTAGAGGGAGGTGCTTTGTAATTTGCTGTAAAATCAACCAAATCCATCAGAGAGAGAAGTGAAGTACGTTCCCTCATTTGGAATTTCACACTTCACTTATTACCAGGCAAACGTGGGCTCCTGGACAGACAGAAAACCAGTCTGTTTGAACATATGGGAGAAAATGTTGTTGTAAATATTTCCTTGGGTTTGTGTTTTTCAACAGCCTGCCCTGTTTAATAAATGAGTTGTTTAATCATGCTTCTCTTCAGTTCCCATCAGGTTAGATCATAATGTGCCTGTTAAAAACTGCTTGTAAAAAGAAAAACAGAATCAGATGCTTATTTTTCCCATTACCTCCTATAGCAGTGTGCTGGTGATCAAACCTGAGCATTCCCTACGTGGATTCCATAAAATGAGAAATATGGATTTGTAGTTCATAGCCCAGGGCGATGCACACATGGACCCTTGTCTGGATCTGAGCCAGGAATACATTTTATTATGTTTTTACTATTATATTATTATTATTATTACTGTTGTTATTATTATTATTATTATTATTTTAATTTTTATTTTAATTTTTATTATTATCACTATTATTATTATTATTATTGTTTTCCATTCTGCCAATGTCTCACGCAGCTGCAGGAATACAAACACAAATGGCAAATATCCAGTGCTTACCTTTTGTGGTTCCTGAAAAGCCACTCTACAAAAGCTGGAATGCCAAGAGGAATTGGGAAGAGCTCAGCCCTGGTGCCTCACCTGTGCCCACATTTGCTGCCACAGGGAGGAACCAGCACCCAGGAGGTGCCACCCCTCCTCGTGGCATGGAACAGCAGCAGATACTCGGGGCCACAGGGATGCTGGAGGTCACCTACTCCCAGCTGCTTTGGGAATCTCATGGACTTCATTGGAAAAGGCCTTCAGACAGGGAATTCTCTTGGATTGGAGCTCAATGGCAGAGCAAACCAGGAATAAGCAATTATGACTCCATTTCATTTCAGTATATAGCAAATTATAGATGCACCTGCATTTTCTTCTTCTTTCTCCCTCATTTCCCCTTTTTGCCTCTCCTTTATCTGCTATTTATGCACCATTTTCCCTCTCCTTTATCAGTACAGCACCTCAGCAAATCACCACCTGGTTTTCTTACAGAGGTCACAGTGCTTGCCCTCGTGGTCTTGGCATAAAACAGCTAAAAACTTCCAGCATTCCTGTTTGGAATCAGGGTACCAGCCCTGCTTCTCCCTCATGGATTAACAGCTTCCAATGTGTGCCTTTCTGAAGCCTCAGTTTGCACAGAGCAGCAATTCAGTGCTCTGGGGAATTCCATTCCTGCTTTTCTTCCCAGTTTGCACCTCCAGCTCACATCCATCCCCTGCTCAAAAGTATTTCACAAACTCTCCTGCAAAGGTGAAGCTCCCAAAATCCATCTCTGAGGCTCCAGCACTCCCAGAGTGCTTTAAAACTCACAGAACTGTACCAGATCTTTTTCTGAGCATCACCTCCTCACAGACTCCTGGTGGCAGAGATGAGGAGCCCTGCCAAAAACGCTTGGACTAACACTGCAAATAAACTTGTGTGTCTAAGGAGGAGGGAAATTAGTGACAGAGAATTAAAATAAAAATACTTTCTGATTATTACCTACACCGAGCTCCCAAAATCAAGTTTCATTCCAAAGCAGCTGTAAAGCTTCATTAATCTAAGAAATCTGCTGTCTAAAGAATTGTTTTCTGTATGGGTTTTGTTGAATTCACTGTGTTGAGTACATTTTTATTTGTTGGTAACTTTCCTCACTAGATTTAGCACTATTTCATTTGGCCTCTATCAGATAAAACTTCTGAGAGAGAATTGGTGAATAAAAGTTTGTAGTCTAGGTGAGAAGACAGGAAAATCTGCAATTTGAAGCTTTTTCCCTCTCAAATGAGATTATTTGACAGGCACTCACCTCATACCTGAGCAATATTGTGTGAGCACAGCTGCATTGCAGTTTATGAACAGCTGCATCAACCCAAGCTGGGAAAAAAAAAAGAGAAGGAACCTCTGGGCTCAGGGCCTGAGCACTGGAATGAGAATTCCCTCCTTTTTCCCTGGGTCTTAAGTGGCAGCATGAGTCCTGAAGGCTGAACTCCCCACTTTTAGAAGGTTCAGAGTTCATTTTTCTGACTGTGACAGAGGGAGAAAGAGCTGGAAAAAATCAATGTAAGTGCAGAGCTGTCATCAGTGACAGGAAAAGCCTTCGAGGGCTGCTGGTCCTTAGGGCCAGGATTAAACTCGTTGTTTCCTAAGCAAATTCCCGTCATCATTTGACTTTTCTGTGTGCTCATTCCAGTGTTTCCCTGCAGCATTCCCAGGAGCATTCCCACCTCCAGGCAGGAATTAAAGCCCTGGGGGCTGCCCAGCCCCTGGGGCAAGGAAAGCAAACTCTGCCTGGGGAGCAGCATCCTCACTGCCAATCCAGATTTTACATCCACCTGCACATCCAAATAGCCCAGTGGGAATCCAGAGCTGCATCTAGTGACTTCAGGTGAGAATAAAGAAAGCTGTTACATTCAGACCATTATTGTTCATGCTGCTTTGTGAATTTATTTCTTTAAATTTTCCACTTGTGCTCCTGCCAAGAGAGATCTATTAGACAGAAAGCAGCAAGAGTAAAACTTTATCATTTTGTTTCAAACTATAAAATAATTTACATCACATATTTTACTTACTTTTGTCTTTTTTGTTTGTTTTTTTTTTGAAACCACAAACATTCCAGCATCACACTGTAGGAATAAGAATAACAATAGAAAGCATAACCTTTTGCATAGTATTAAATGAACAGACAGAGTAAGTTCTTTATTTACAATTATTGTCTAGATAAAAAAATTCATAAAAACAGATGAATGAACATATATTAATAACCCCTAGTGGGATGGATTGCCAATGTACCACTGTATTGTTGTCCACAAATCTCATGCTGCTAAGTACAGTACGTAGAGAGCGAGCATTTATATATTGCAGGGAATTTTAACAAACTGATCATTTTGGTTTTTGATCCATTGTTCCCATCACAGAGAGGTCAAGCAATAAAAGAAAGGAATTGTGATGCACGACTCGTAGTTGAAAGGTCATAGCTATTCTGCTTTAAAAAAACAAAAAAAACCCAAAAAAAAAGTCTATCATTTATCATATACATAAAGCACAGTCTCTGCTCACAAAAGCCCAAGTTTTCTATGCATCTCAGTTTATATATGTTTTACTATATATACACAGAATGCAGTGTTCGTTTTCTTAACAGTTTTCAAGTCTGCAAATGGTACCTTAGGGAGGGGTACTCCTACAGGAAAAAAAATCGAAAAAAATAAAAATAAAATGGAAAAAACATGGAGAGCGTTTGGAAACAAAAAGGCAAACAGTCAGTGTGTTAAGATGCTGAAAAGAAACTGTTCCAGTATTAATAGCTTCTGTAGATGTTCAAGTCCAAAGCTAGAGGCTTCCCTGTAAATAGATACCACTTTTGTCTTCTGGCCAGAGATCCCAAGCAGGCCCCAAGAGCCCATCCGTGGTGTACAGGGGGAATCAGCGATTTACAGAGCACCGTCCTGCTGGGTGCCCAGCCCTGGCTGCTGCCAGCCAGCTGCCACAGCGAGGGGCTCCTGCCCACCTGGGCCACCCTGCTGGCCTCAGCCTGCACCACGGAGCCAAGGCTGAGCCAAAAGCACAGCAGCTCCTACCCCAGAGTCCGGCAGCTGGCAGGGGAAGCTGCTGAGAGCTTTACCTGGCTGATAGTCCTGATGCACCCTGAAAACATCTGGGTTCAGTCTGCAGTTTGGCCATGAGTCTAAGCTTGGTTTGGAGAGTTCTGGCTTGGTTAAGCTGCTGTGACTGCAGAGATGCACCACTGCATGGAGCCAACTTTAAGACAACCAGAAAAACACCTTAACAACTCAATTGACCGAGATGGTTGGAGGGTGTTTTGTTCCAACACGCCTGGCATAATCGACTGTGTAATTCCAAATGTCTTTTGCACTGTACAGTTATGGAAAAAAAATCATATGCTGAAAAGTCTCCAAGCAAACTTTATATTAAATACAAAAATTATTTATGAAAAATCTGTGATCCACAAAGTGCTTAGCATTCAAGTGGTTGACATAGCAATTGTATAAGCTCATAATTTTTTACGGCTTTAGGGCTGTTACCATCTTGAAAAATGTTTTCCACCTTCCATACTGCAGGTTTTCAAAGCAGCTTTCTAGGTAGAAAGCTCAAGGTAAAATAATGTATTACTGTGTTACTACAGGAACACAAGCTCGGTTAGAAAAAAAAAAAAATCACACAAAGCACATCTCAATACACAATTAATAAAGATTGGTTCAGTCCTAATAGTGCAGAAATTATATTTTTTCTTAAAAAAAAAATAAAATCAAAGCAATAACCTACAGTGATTTTCATCCAAAATGCCAACAGCCCATACTTTGCAAATAAGAAGGAAATAAATGCCTAAAGTACTAATTGAAAAGGATTAACACAGTATATCACAAGATTTTAACATCTGTTTTATCTCCATATAGACAAACCAAATATAACTTATTTTAAATTATAAACTCATTTAATGTCTCTCTAAAAATAGTTTTTGAAGCCATTGCTGTATGTCTAAAGAATGAAATAGCCTCCATTATTGTATGTTGCACCAAAACGAGTTCAAGCAGATTATCAGAGGGAAGGAAGGAAAAAAAAAAAAGGAGAGAACCTGATCATTTTGATTTTTATTTGAAACAAAGGAAGCCTGGTTTACCTCCCTGTATATAGGATCACAATGCTACATCCAATGTGTTATATTTTGGCTTCTTTTGTTATTTACTAGCAGTATCTACATTATTAACAAAAAAAAGAAAATAAAAAGAAAATAAAAGGAAAAAAACCCAAAAGAAATCAGGCAGAAATCAGAGCACGGTTGTAATAAAATATCCAGGGTGCAAGAGTACAGACATTTTCAATGAGCTGAGCTGAGCCATTTTTATACTACTTCGGCAGGAAGTGCTTTCTTAACCCTACAAATAGTTAAGGATATTATCTACAGGTTTGTAAACAAATTACATTCTTTTTTAGGACATAAATAAGTTAAAATAGTCAGAGCAATTTGAGCAGAAACAAGGCAACATGCCAACAAAGAAACTTTATATATATATAACTATATATATATAGATAGATATATACATATATATAATTAATTATCTATATACTTATATGTATATATCTCTATATATAGTCTCATAAATGTTTAAGTTCCTCTGTCCAACTGGTGCAAATCTACTGTGCAAGTTAAGCTTTGCAACTTCAAAAAAGTTATTTAAATTAATCTATACAATTGAGTCCATGCCACACAAGCATTTCAAAAAACTCACAGACCAGTGAATTGGATAAATAGCCTCAGAAAGAAGTCCTCTGCAGTTCCTGCTTAAGGAGGAAAAAAACCAAACAAACAAACCAAAAAAAAAAACCAAAATAAAAAGGAAATAAAAACGAACAAAAAGAGAGAAAGAAGGGCCAGCAGTGTACAGTACATTCATGCAGGAGGATTTTTTTTTGTTTTTGTTTTTCTGAAAGGGAACTGGGGGTATGTAAATCAGCCATTCATTCTTTCCCCAAAACCATTGTGATCAACAATTCATTCACTTGTCTCAGAGTGAATAAGAGTTCAAACAGCTTTTCAGCCAGCAATGTTTTTAATATATATATTTATATATCTCGGTTGCTGTGGGGTTTCTTATTTTATTTTACTTTAACTTTTTCTATTTCATTTTTTTCTTTTTCTTTTTTTTTTTTTTTTTGCAGTGACCTTTTCAGCTAAAGTGATGTCTCCAGGCTATGTATTGGGCTTCCTGGACTAGAAGAGGTAGCTGATTTACTTGTATCAGTTGTAAGATTGATTCCACTGTCGATAGCACTGTTGTTCTTGTTCAGCGAGGACGGTGGACTCGAGTTTTTCTTGAGAGCAGGGTCTTCTTCTAGGTCTGTGTCATCAATGAGTGGGATGTGGGGCTGGGAATCTTCTATCCTAAATTCAGGATGAGTCATAAAGTTGTGAATAGAGGTTCTAGATTCTGGTTTTTCTAAACCTTCATAGAGAGAGCTACGGAATGCCTTCACGACGCGGATCTGGGGGGAGAAAAGGAAAGGGCTGTCAGAGGGCACCTCCCCAGGGCAGCAGCGGGGCAGAGAACACTTGTGAAAAATGTAGCACATGGTTAGGGCAGTGCAGGCAGCTGGAGTCCAAAGTCTCTGGATGTTATATGCATAAACGAGTGGCTCAGTTATGTGCATTTTGAATGTCTGTACCAACTGCAATATTAAAATAAACCAAGGTTTAAAGCCATCAAAGAACTGATGGGGAGGAGTGGTTAAAGAAAGCCAAGGTCCACTCGTGTGGTACATCCCTAGTAAAAGACAAGCCATGTTAATTGTAATGCAAATGTCAAACCATGCATGTTGATAGTTTTTTTTTTTTGCAGTGAGTAAGTAGAAAGGCTTTTTTTGTTTTAAATTAAAAAGTCTCTTTTTGTATTGTTGTTAAAAAAAACCATTACACATAACATATCACACTTCACAAACAGAAAAGCACGGAACACGGACACGGTTGGATGGGTACGTATGAGACACACACAGGAGCCAAGTGTAAAAACTAGAATATCAATGTTTTAAAGCAAAATCTAAATGGATGCAGCCAAGAGCACAAAAAAGCCAAGCAGACAAAGTACTAAGCGTAATCATGCTACCACAGGGGAAAAAATAAAAATAAAATAAAAAAAATCACAGTTACCACATGAACAGAGATAACTTGCACACAACAACTACACTTGGAAGCCTGGATAATGTGAACATAGTATCGTTGAACCAACTTTTATTTGTCCTTCATGCAGATGTGAGGTAAACACTCGAGTATAGACCCACTGTTCTAGCCATTCAGCTTGGTAATAAATAGAAGAATATGTAATAAAATAATGGATTGGTTGTTGGGTTGAATTGAGTCCCATTGTTAACAGCGAGCTGTTTGGATTTGGTGTCTCAGTCGTGCAGTTAAATGCTGAAAGCCACACGATTTATGCCATATATGCAGTCTTTAAAGCAGGCCAGTGACCTGTGCCAGGGGCCACCCAACGCCAGAAAGCACCTGGCAGGAAGAACAGAGGTGAAAATCAAGTCAAGAGTCGGCCCAGCGGTTGTGAGGGATGGTGCCCACCGCTTTCCCAGTAGGAAATGGGAGGAGCAGAGTGAGGAGCGGGGACGCTCTGTCCTCTGCGGGTGGGCAAAGGGAGGGATGCTCTCTACGTCCCAGGGACCTACCAGTTCTCAAAAGAAGTGAAGGGTTGTGCTGGGTTACTGCTGAAAAAAACAGAACTTTCTGGAAGGGGGTGGAGGGGCAGAGGGGAAAAAACAGAATGGCAAAACGTGATCTGTTGGCAAATGTTTCATGACTAAGTATGAGTTCTATCCCTCTACTTCCATGTAGCCCATGAGCGAACCTTGAGCATTTCTTGGGGGAAGGAGGAGACTAAAACACAGGCAGAGGCAGAAAAGGTGCAAGCAGGTACTGTGAAAGCTTCTCCACACACATTTGAAATGGTTTGGTGGTTGGCATGTGGGTCTTTTTACATGTAAATATGCTGCACATTGTTGGTTGGCCTGATACACCGCTGCTTTGGAAAGCTTTCATTCCTCTTTTCCTTGGCAGACTGCACTTCAGTAATGGCACGGGGCCACAGGGCTCCAGCTGTGGGGTCCAGCTGATCCCCTGCTTGGAGCTGGCCGAGTTCTACAGAATTTCAGCACATTTGAGGAAGAGCCTGACTTGGTTTTTTTAATATTTTTCTTCTCTTTCAACTCGGTCCTTGTTTATGCTCTCTAAATTTGGATATCCCTCATCTTTTAAAAATCTTAACAGCTGAAGTCCAGCCATGTTCAGATCGTTGGGTCAGCCCAAATACTCTCCCTTCCCTTCCCAGATAATTTGGTAACAGCAGGGCACAGGACAGAAAGTAGTTCATGTGGCTGCTTGTGCTCCAGGTAAGAGGATTTTTGTGGTACAGAGCGGCTCAGCCAGGCCTTGGGGTGCGGGAACGGTTTAGATTGGCAGAGGTGCAAGAGGGAAGATTGTCTTGCACAATAAAATCAACAAATAAATTTCAGATCAGTTTTTCCTACTGCAGTCCCACAGTGTAGCTAAGAGAGCTCATGGAATTAAACCCCAGGGGTTTGTGAGAGCTGAATCCGAGCTGTGTGAGGCCTCTGTGGAGTCAACAGAGTGGGGTAAGAGATTTACCTGCATCGCTAAAGACAGAAAAGGTGACTAATTTCTTCACTATCTGTGCCCTCCTAGCTTGTCTTTTAAAGTGCAGAGTAATTAATCTAAATGGTGAAAAAAAAGTGTATGATTGTTGAGGCAGCCTTACAAGCATATTCCCATATTGCCCTATTTCAAACCAGGAAACTTTTTGTACTGTGGGCACTTTATAGCATGGGCTGATGAGGTGACATTCCTGCAAACCTCCCCGTAATTTCTGCTTTCTAAACTGAATACCAGTCACCTCTTCAGCTGCAGCTGGATGCTAGAGCTTATCAATTAACAAGAGAATTCTATTATCTTGGAAACAGCCACTTCTTGTGGCACAGACTTGGGTTCTATTTGCCAGCTCAATTCTTTATAGTGAAGGCAATTTTTTTATGTAAATAAAAGGGTTTGATATTATCCTGAACAGATCCAGCAGAATCCAAAGAAAGGAAAACTGTTCTTCATCACACCAACTGTATTTAAGTCTCCATGATTTAGCAAGGGAGGAACTGCTCTCAGTTTGTGAGCCCCACATCCCACAGTAGGGAGAACACCTCTATTGCTGTAATGACAATATTTGGCATCTCCATTGGATTTGATTCCAAGCCTCTGGTCAGTCCAGGGAAAAATACAGATTCCAGCTGTGTTTGACAGGCAGCTCTGCAAATGTGTCTGCCATGACCTGGATTTGGGGCTCTGCAGTGGCTCTAAATTAATTCATTAATGAGCCATTGCAGGGGAGCACTGCAATAATGACTTTCAGAACTGCAGCCTCTCACTTTGGGTGAAGGTGTGGGGCAAAATTTTTGGCCTGGACTGTTTGGGTCTTTTGAGCCTCCACCTTGAGAGGTGTTTCTAGGATGGCTTCTACTTGTTCACATTGGTTTGTACTGGAAATATTAGCTCAGAACTGCTTCAGCTCTGCTGACGCCTAAGGAAGGTATGCCATCTTCTGAAGGCAATGGTAATGGAAGGGCCAAACTGGGCAAGTCCCTAAAGCTGACAATAAATCAAATTAGATTTCTAAAGAGTTTTCTTCAGAAAAGAAAACTCTGGGAGCTGTAGAAACACATATCTTTACTTATAATTTCTCTACAGAGACATAAATTAGTTTTCCATTAATTTTTCACTTTAGAGGAAACTCACTCCTCAACTTAGAATGTTGCAAGTTTGGAATCCAGAAGAAAACTTTTTTTTATTTTTTATTGTCACACATCATTCAGTGACAGAATTTCAGCATTACAATGAAATTCAAAGTCTCCTTTAAAGTCTGTCCCTCAATGATCAAATTATTGCTTGCAGGGACAAAACTGAGTGGAAACAAAGGCAGAGGGTTTGTGGAATATAAAGGTGGCATTTTAATTTCTCTACCATAACACTACAGTATTTAATCTACCTATTATAGCTGATCCAACTCCCAGATTTAAAAATATTTACCCAGAGTTACATGGCCCAACAGCAACAAATTCTTTTAATGCATGCTTAAATTCAAGATTTAAGGTAATATCTGGTGTAAAAAATGTTTCAGGGCTCTGCTGAAAAAAAGCCCAGCCAGGTTTTTTTGAAGATAAAATAAAGCAGATGAACTTGGGATGTTGTTATGGCTGTAAAAGCATGGAAAAGCAGGGACATCCATGATGGATAGAACCTGGGAAGTGTTGGTTTAGTATGAACTATGTAGAGTTCATGTAATGGTGTTTCTTTATGAGACTGACAATGCCAAGGGAAGACAAACAGTGAGATACAGCTCCCTTTTCTCACAGTAATGGAGACAACAGAAAAAAATGAACTGCTTTTAACAAAAGACTGCGGGGACAACACTTCAGGACATTTTTGACATTGCTATAAGTTTCCACTTCTTTCTTCTCTGGAGCTGTAACAGAAAAAAACTCTTCAGCTTCATCCCACCTTGGAAGTCAGATTTATTATACTGCATCAGGCAAGAAAAAACAAAAAATAAAAAAAAAAAACAACAAAAAAAAGAAATAGAATTTTAGATACTACAATTTTTTTTTCCCATCAGAAGAAAAAGGTGATATTCAGAATGTCAGTCCTAAGTACAACCATCTAGGCAAAATCTCCAAAGCCTGGTAAGCACCAAGAGCTGTGTTCTGGTTGGTAGTGTGTGGGCTTATACTCGAATGTTTACCTGGCTTCATCTAAGCCAAGTATCTGGAGTTTGGTTCACATTCATTTCAGGCTCAAGGTTAAAGACTCACAACCTCTTTTTATTTCACTCTCTCCTGCTGAACCCTTTTGTCCAATGTTCTCTAGCCCTCTGGGAAAACAAACACATTTAATATTCAGACAGTAGAGAGTAGGGCACTGCAACAGCAAATAAATTCAATACTGAAAGGTCAGTAAGGTGATTAGTATAAAATTGTAAACAAGAGGTCAATTTTGCAAAGAGATGCCAACTCTTAGGTGTAACTGAGACTATTCTAGGTCAAGACTAAACTGTATAAAGGTAAAGGAGTTTGGTCAAGGACTACTGCATGTGGAAAGCTTTGAAACAGAAAACATCTTCAGTGTATTTATATACTTATTTAGTATATTCAGGTGTTTTTTTCTATTAATCCTCTCAGTTTTAGGTGAGTAAAATCAGATTAGGTCTCCACAGGAGATGCTGCATGAATCGCCTGTAAATGTTGTGCCTTGTATGTTCTGGGGAGTAGGATGCAGAAGTTGAGCAAATTCAATTATAAAGTTAAAAAAAAACAAAGTGTAAAAATAGAATTTCTAGTTTTCTGCTGTATTGAGTGAAGGAGATGCATAACATCATGTGTGCTGCTCTCTTCCCACATAAAGCTGCAGCAAATCCTGCAAGTGCTGCTCAAGATTCAAACCAGGAAAGCAGAGCACCCACACAGGCCAGCTTCTCGTTCCACAAAAGGTTCCCAGGCCTGAATCCCACTGGATTTTAGAGTAAAAGAGCAGAGCCCCGTGCAGGCTTCCACTTTCCACAGCAGGGTCACTGCAAAATTATGGAGTTTGGCATTTTTGTGTCAGATTTAAGTAAATCACACAATCCTTTAAATGAACCTGATTGTGCTTTAGGATCTAACCCTTCTTGCCACGGCTCATCTCTCCTCGAGGGCCTGGGTTTATATTTAGGCTCTAAATCTGCTTCATTATCTCTCAGGGAGGAGTTGATTTTGACTTTTGTCAAAGCTTGGTTACAGCCAGTGGGAAGTCCTAGGCTTTAGTATGGAACCCCAGTCTCCGGTTCCATGGTGCCACTTTTAGAAATGGAATTGTAGCTGTGGGTTTGATTTAAGTTCTGCTTGTTCCATTTCCTCCTGTGGTGGTTCTACCTTCCTGTACAGAGAATGCCCACTGGGCTTGGTCTGTGATTTGAATGTAGATCGATATTGGGCAGCAATCTTTGCCTCAACATTTATTAAAATAGAAGATTTCTTTAAAATAAATTTTTTCCTATTTTCCTTCATGAAAAAATTCCATCCAAACAAGACTTCACCTTAAGTTTTAGCACGGAATTCTGAATTATTTCCTTCATAGAAAATTAAATATGTAAGAAATAGAAAAGCTCTTCATACACAACAAACTGCAATCAGTTCAATGTAACCTTTAAGATGCTCTCTTGAGAAATGGGCTGTGAGAGCCACTGGAACTGAGCTTGACACAATTTGCAGGCTCTTGTGGCCTCATGCCAGTCCACAGTGACCTCCTGGGTGACACCTGAGCCTGTAAATGACATTTCCTGCCACAGTGGCACCCCAGCAGTGCTGGGTGTTCAGCACTGCTCCCTGCACAGCGCTCATCCTCGGCACATTGCAGGAACCACAGGGATTCTTTGGAATGGGAAAGGTTTTCTTGCATTTCTGCAAATGAAGCCCAAATTCTGGAGGCTGTGGATTGTCCAAGGAGTGAGGCAGGGCACAAATCCAGCCTTAAGGGTGCTGTGCTCTGCTCTTGCATGGAGACACTTCTTAAATACCAACCAACCAATCAACCAGACAGAAAAATAAGCCAAAAAAACCCTTCTGAGATCTCTGTGATGGACAAATACCTCTGAGACCATTTTCTGATTGATTGGTGAGGTTTTAGCTGCTGCTATGAAATTTGGAGTCGTGACTGTGTTGTCTCCTGTCTCACCATACAAATGGGTCATTTGAGGCCACTGTTGCTGGGGTTCCTGCAGCAAAAAGTTTCAAGTCATTCCATTAAATATTCACTTCTGAAAACCTCTGATAAGACAGTTCTCATCAGAGCCAAGAAAAAGGAACTCAGGGAGGTCTCCTGTTGCTGGGGTTTGGTTTGGTTTGTTTGTTGTTTCCTTAATGCTGCCTAAAATTAAAAATTAGAATATTTCTGAAAGAAAGGGGAGATTTTTTAAGGGACCTGCAGTTCCTGACTGCTTCCACTTGGGAAGCTCCATATGAGAATGAGAGGAAGAGCAAGTACAAGGGAATATTAAATGTGTGTCTTTCTTGGAAAATCTGAAACTGTGTTCTTTTTCAGAGGTTACCTATTGCTAACACAAACAGCTGAGAAACAGGAATAGACAGTAGGAAAAAGACTTGGTTACTTTGTGTACAGTTAGATATTCTCACCCTCTACCCAACTAAAAAAATCTAGTGGTAAAAGCTTAAATCACATATTCAGTTTTAATCAGAAGATCATTTTTGGTGTTGCTAATTCTGAGCTTCAAAAGGAAAAAAAGATGTTCCACCTCCCCAAATAAAACATAGAAAGAAAAGCATATAAAACCCAAATCCATCAAAGGTTGTACCTGAACCCACCCTCAACTCTGCAGTGGAAGAGCTTTCAAATGATAGAAGTTTGTGTGTGTAAATCTGTGTCTGAGAACATCTGAGGCCACCTTGCTTAACTTCCCCATATTTTCTATTTCTGCAGCTTCAAAGTTTGCATATTAAACAGGAGCACATATTTAGTGTGCACTTAAATGAATTTCCTAATTTTATCAGAACATGCAAAGTGCCAGGTTTTCATTTGCAGGAATTTTTTGCTCTGTTTATTTAAAGCTGCAACATCTTTCAAAGGAGATAAGAGACTCAAGGACCTCCCTGTTATCCATTAATGATGACATCCAGAAATTTGTGATTTGTTATTAGCAAAAGCACCCTGATGGCTCACTAGGGAAACTTTAGTATTGCATTAAATATTCCCCTGTACAAACTGCTTTTAATTAAGGGATTCCACAATTCTGAATGGGCCATATTTGTAAATAGCTGCTAATTACAGGTAATAACTTGTTAACCTGTTTCACAAACCACTCTAGGGGAGGATGCATTCCACAGGCAGATTTTTCTTTAAGCAAGCACTAAGCTTTGAATCAAACATTAATTTGCCCAAAAATGCTAGATAAACATTCAATTAAAAAAAAAATCCAAAATGTCATTATAAACCTACAGGAGACACATCACAGATTGGCAAGGTGTCACAATGCACTTTATATTGAAAAGTAATTAATAAAGAACTTCACAAATGCTCTGTTAAAATTAGACTGACATATCAACAGAGCATCATGTGATTCCTATTTTTTAATAGGAATTTATTTATTGATATCAGACCCTCTCCATTTTGGACACCCAAAATGACACCTGAAATATCCCAATTATTGCAACATCCTGAGCAAGTTTCAAGAACTAGACCCTGTTTTCCTTCCTGTACTCTCCAGGTTTTCCCTTGATTCTCCCCATAATATATTTACATACATTTTTAACAATCCTGAAGACTGGGAAAGGCTTCCAAAATAGAAATACAATCATCCCATTATTCCCTTCCACCCCATAGGAAGAAGAAAATGTGGTTTGAGCCGTTCAGAGCAGCTCAGAGGAAAGCAGCCAGTCCTGTGTGCCCACACACATTTTAAGCTCAGAGCTGAAAAACAGCCCTAGGTGAGCATTTTGCAACTGGGATTTCCTCCAAAAATGCCAGTTCACCAAAACATCCTCCATTTCTAGGAAATTTGGATTAGGAAAGGTTTTCCAGCTTCTTGAATATGAGCAACCCACTGTAACTACTATTTAAAAATAAAATCCATGGGGGTTTTACTTGATGGGGTTTTTTTCACTGCCATTCATAAATTTGAGTCTTTGGATGAATAAATCAAAACTGTCCCTAAGTGCTATAATTTCTGCTTTATTATTTTATTACCACAGCACATTCTGCTGTGGGAATAAAGCATCAACAGCCAAAAGAATCATTTTAAAATCCTCATCTCTAACTGCCCTCTGCCACAGAGATCCTTATCTCTGGGAAGTTTTGATGGAAGAAATCCATCACCTGGCTTTTATTTTACTGAAGAAATGTGGCTATAAGCACAAGGAGCTCTGGACTCCTGTTTTATTTCTCCAAATGAAATGTGATAAAGGCTGGAGCAGATTCTGCTTTCTCCTATTAATTAACTTCAGCCCATAAACGAGTGAGGCCCTTCTCAAGACACGAGAACATCCAATTCTTGTTGCTTTGCTGCAGTGGAGAGTAGAGAGGGAAGATAAATTGTCTATTTAAATTTTATTAGATCTTTCCTCCCAGAGTGCTGGCTACAGCCTGTTAGGGAAACACCACAGCACAGGGAGCTGCTCCCAGTTCCCTGCTCAAACAGATTCTATCCCAGGCAATCATTCCCTGGGTGAAAGGTTCCTTTGGAATTCTGGGCTCTTGTGCCCTGCTCAATGTGGAAATGAGGGAACCTGGGCTCAGGAACCTCCATGTCTCCTGCTGCTGTCCTGGAATTGCTGTGGTTGTTCTCAGACCAAACTTCCCAAGAGAAAAATAGGAAAATATAGAAAAATATCCAAGAAGCAATTGCCAAAATTGGAATCTAAACAGCTTTATCAAAAAATGAAGTTTCCCTTTTAAATCCAACAAAACTTCTGCTGCTGTGCTCTGCTGTTGCATGAAAACACTTTAAAAACCAGCCAACAAAACAACCAGACATGAAAAAAGCAAAAATAACCCTTCAGAGATCTGTCTGATGGACAAATACTTCTGAGACTATTTTGTGATTGTTTGATAAGATTTTAATTGCTGCTATAAAATTCCTGTCTGGATGTTTGGTGCGCAGATACTGAGGGGGTTTGCACTCCAACAGAATGGAAAGGTCAAGCTTCCTTTTTTTCTGCAGGAGTTCTGGAATTTTATGCCCATCTCTGTTTGCTTTCCCTGTCTCTTGTGGCCAGACAGATAAGAGCAATTTCTTCTGTTTGGCCAACTTCTCACTCAGACTTGTATAAGGAATATGCCCCAATATCTTCTGAAGTGTTTGACAAGCTTTTAAACTGAGTTATACACATTTAAATATTCTTTTAATGCTGTAATAAAAAAGAGCTACTCACGATCCTGAATAAATAAAAATCTAGAAACAGAACTTTCTGAGCAAGTGAAATTTTTCTGTAACTGAAGCAGCCCTTCCTTATCAGCTGCCTCAAAGATTTTTCATTCACTTCAGTACCTCTTCCCAGGATATTTTGCATCTAAAACCAAGCTGTGTCAGGATTTCTGGATGCAGAAATCTCTTTCTTCTAAGAAATTTGTTACCACACCAATTTTGTTGTTTCAACACTATCCTTTAAGTTGTCTCCTCCTGTTTCAATGCTTACCTGCCAGTGAATTTAGAGATTATAATAAAGATATATAATAGAGATAATAAATCTACATCTAAATAAAACAGAGAGAGTAAATCTAAGTCTAGATAAGATAGAGAGAATAAATCTACATCTAAATAAGACAGAGAAAATATTTCAATTAAACTTAAATAAGTCTTCCATGGGAAGTTTAAGCCTGGCATCATAAGCTAGATTCCCTGTTTCTTGTTCCTTCCTTTCCATGTCTTTCCTGGAGAGTCTTCCTGGTGGAGTGATCTGATATCTGAAAAGCTCTAGGATCATTAAAAGTCTGTATTTTACATGCAGTAGAAAACACACCCAATGAGACTGAGAAAACCTGACAGAGAGCCCTCAAATAAAACCAAAACCTCCTGGCAACGGGTAAAAAAATGACAGTAAATTCCTGTCCTCACTGTGAGTTAGCAAAGAGCTAAAGAGAAAGCAGCTCCTGGGGAGTACCCACTGTACACAAAGTAATCATGTCCAGGGTTCCTGAGCTAATTGACTGAGGTGGGAGCAGAGCCCAGGGAGGGGCAGAGGAGCTCTGGAGCGACTCTGGCTAAGTTGGCATCTCTGGGGGTCGGGTGCAGTAAGAATTCACACTCACGCCCAGCCGCAGCAGCAGAGGTGCTGGTAGGAGAGGAAAGAGCATTGGATAACGATACGTGACTAGGGCTAGAAATATTGGTTACATCCTGGGTCTGGCTTGTGACGGAGGACTGTCTCCTGAGAGCCCCCTGAAAGGAAGTGCCACTCTTGAAAGTATTGACTACTTCGATCTGTAACGGAGGAAAGAACGAGACAAGTTGCTTAAAGTATGGATACAGTTGCATAACTGACAGGAATAATCATGAAAAACAACAAATCAACCGTGCACACGCTTCTACCTCACTTGGAGTCAAGGTGTCTCCCTTTTCAATGTTATTTTTTAGAAATGATTCGAGTTTTCTGCCTGGATAAAATGAGGCAGCTCCGTGGGAGGCAGTGGAGCTGCATCACTTTAAACAAGAAGATTTGAAATAATAGTTTTTTTAAAGTTTAAACAGTTTATTTAGAGGTAAATAAAATCAGCTGGAATGCTTGATATAACTAATCTCCACTTTTTTTTTTTTTTTCCTACTGAGATTGAAATTATGCTGGGGGAGAAAAATTCAGTCACTCAATTGGAACTTCAGGGAGGGGGACGGGGATGACACTCAACCAAAACAGAAAAAAACTTTGAAATTCAATATATGACTCCGTTTTGTCTACAAACCCAGGATTGTCAGTGCACTAGTTTGAGAAAATAATTCTTCCAATATAATAGCTGACTTGTTCTGTAATGAAAGTTTGTATAAATTTAGCACAGTGATAAAGAATGTTGAGTTTTTTATAACTGGAGATTAAAAATATTAATATTTTATCGTTATGCAGAGCACTTAAAACCATCCAGAAAATGATGTGGAACTGGATTGATTATTGCAGCAAGTAACAGTGACAATTTTCTACTTATTTTCACATTCCTGCTGTATTCCCTGTTTGACAGATCCATCCTCAGCTCCTTCCTTGCACTCCCCACCACTGAGGATGAGTTAAAACCAGAGCTGAGTATTTCAGGGTTTGGCACCAGGATAAAAAGCAGGTTTTGGGTAGAGAGGGAAAGCCAGGGATTGGCAGGAGTAAATCCCACAAATCCCTACACCCCAAAGTGTCCTCTCTGTTGCATCAGTGCAACCACAACAGACAAAGCAGCAGAATATCCACGGGAGGAATTCAACCAACTACTTGTTTGAAGTAACCCACTGTTACCAGATCATGCAACCACATTTCTGGGGGTTCCCAGCCTAAAAACAGGTAAAATTGTGGTATTTTCATCTTTTAAACAGCACAGACTCCTAAATTTTCCAAGTGGGAAGCACTAGAATGAATTTATGATTTTCTGCTGTGGTCAGACTTAGGAATAAAGCAATTTCTAGGGCTGCATCTTTAATAATAAGGATGTTTCCCATCCCTTAATCTTGTCTTTGGCCATCATTGTTTATTTCCCTGTGAGTTTTTATGGGAATAATCCAGCACAGGCAGCTGGAGAAGGGACCCCATTTACTGCTGTGCAATTGTCAGAGTGGATTTTCCTCCACAAAGCCCAGGCTGCTGATTTGCTGTGCCTGAGCCCTGGTTCCATTTCCCTGTGCACAGCCAGGGCTGGGCAGTGCTCAGCAGTCCCCACAGCGCTGGAGAGCTTTGTTTTTGGCAGCAGAATTACATGTCCAGTGCAAATCTCACTAAAGCAAAGGCCAGTGTCAGGTGAGTTTGCACGTGGGATAGGGGACGAGGGGATCGCCAGCTCAGCTCCATGGAAAAACCACGTGGCTCAGCCCATCAGCAAGGTGGCACATCAAATACTCACCTGAAACACTCTACAAAAGCAGAATTAAATACAGATCTTGGGTTCTCAGGGTCTAACCCAGGTGACAGAGCACTCTTCAAAAGAGACCATTCAAAAAAGACTTTAAAGACTCTCGCTGAGGGCATGAAATGTGTATTTCTGTGATAAACCCTGAGCCAAAGGGCCTTTCTAGATGTGCAGAAGCCTTCCTAACAAACTGAAAGCCTTTGGTGCAAGAGTGAAAAGATGAGAGAAGATCTGTATTTAATGGTTTCTTCAGAGAAGAAGAATTACAGCCATGTAATTTGCTTTTCTCCTGGAGAAAAGAACTCGGGCTCTTCATGGATATAATTCCTGGTGGGAGGATGACAACCTCCCCAGAATCCTAAAAGCTGAAAATAAAGGGCTGTGCTCTGCCTCAGGCCAAGAAAGAAGAGAAGAACTTGGCCCAAAAGTTTATCTTCTCCAAGCAGATAACAAAGCAAAAGTAACAAAGAAGAGCTCAAGGAAATAAAGAGTGCATTTTAAATTAAGATGGAACCTTTTCATGACATTATTTAAAACAATTCAAGCTGCTAAAGGAAAACCAAGGAAACAAAAATTTATAAGTTTAAAAAAATTCCAACACAATATAGGATGGTATCATGTTTTGATTATAAGCCTTCAGGTAGAGAAAAAATCCTGTCCTACATTTGAAGCTTATCCATAAGGCTGACATCTTTCACACCTGTCTCATTTTTCTCCATGTTCTATGCTCAAGAAGAGCCAATATTTTCAGGTGTGCACAGCAAATAAAAATATCAGTGATTAGCAATTAAAAAAAAAAATAAATCTGATAGTAGCAGAATAGTTCTGGCAGAACAGATATGTTTTCCTGATTTTTAACACAGAACAGATTTTCAGAAGCATTTCTGTTGTTATTTATGTGAGTAGGACCCAGGTCTCATTCCCCAACCTCCAAGCAGGATATTAATTGAGAATTTTAAAAAAACTCTTTAAAAAAGACACCTTTCTGCATAAAATAAAACACTTTCCATTCAATTTACATGGGACTACCACAATTCTTTCTATATTAAAAGCTACCTGGAAACCATAAAATGAGATGCTGGCTCTTTACCCAAATTCAGAACCTCTTGCCAGGAGTGCCTTTCACTGCTGGAAGGTTTGAATTGGTTCAAAAGAAACGTTTTCTTGTTTTCTACATGAAAAGTGAAGGATGAAAAATGCAGCCCAGCACCTCTGTGAGGCTTTTTAGCATCTGAAGAGGAACAATCCTTAAGCAGAAGTAACCCTGTCACCTGTGGTTTTTTCAGCTTTTCCTTTTATTCTCAGAACATTCCAGGCAGTTGTTTCCCACCTGAGGCAGATAAAGAAAACTGAATTTCAGGATGGAAGATGCAGAAGAGGAAAGAATCAGGCTGGGGATGTAAAATCCTGACAAACTTGAGAAGTTTTAGAATCTCTTCAGAACGTTTCCATTCTCAAATGGGAGGGGACTGGAGAATCTTTAAATATAAAATTAAAAGAGGTGAGATGTGTAATTTTTTTTTCTGTTTTTTTACTCAAATTATGCAGTTTGGCCTGAAGGTGAAGTTGGGTGAACTTCCCAAAGGATGTTAGACCTGCCAAGAGGGTGTGATCAGTCTTGTCCTCCTTTAGAATGAAGAATTTGTGAGAATGGCAACAAAAGCTTGGAAAAAAATGCAGAAAACTGTTGAAAAGTCCTGTCTCTACACAGTTTCAGACCCCTTTATATCCTCCTCAAACCTGCATAGCTAAGGTGAGCTATTTGTGGGGCTTCACTCCTCAGTGGTCATCTGAGAGAGATGATTCTCCTTTCCAGGAAGGAAACACTTCCACTCAGAGAAGAGGAACACACATCCATCCAGAGATTCCCTATTGTACATTTATCAGACAACAAAATGTCTAAATGAACAAAAGGAGGCCAAAAAGAGCATCAGAAGTGAGCAGCCAGTCTCTGGCTTAGTTGTGTGCACTTTTCATACACCTTTCTTTCAAGTAAATTTATGCATGTCTTCACAGAAGCAGAAAAATCCAGGGGAAATCCCTCCTCTGGTGTTTTGGGTTGAACCCTCTGTAGACAAAAAAAATCTCTTTAACACTGCAGAGTTTTGTCAGTTTGGTTGGGTTTAAATGGTTTAAATGGGAGCACTCGAAGGAAGATGTGTTGGTTATCTGAAAGCAGCACCCAGCCTGTTGTAGGTTCTTTGTTTCAGCAGTGAAAGGCTTTGCTGGGAGCTGGGGCCATCTGTTCAACAGGGACTGAAGAGAAAATAAGGGCAAATAATCCAATTTACAGCACAAGTGTGGAAACTGGTGTTGTTAGGATTGAATGGCCAGTCTGGTCCTGAGCCCAGAGTTTTGTCCTAGGCTGCCATCCTCAGAGATACAATAGGAGGGGATGTTCTGCCTTCTTCTTCCACATCTCCAGGAGTGCATTTGACAGCAGAGCATCCCTGCTAATCCTCCCAGGGATGCTGAAAACATCCCAGTCTTCTTTCAGGAGCTCTTCTTTTGCAGGCCTCCTGAGAAATGTGTTACAGGGGAATGAATCTACCTGGATGGGCCTCACACACAGCTCAGGGGCTGTTTTAATCCCTCCAGCAGGGATTAAATTTGACCTAAGCCCATCACTCTCCACTGCACACCTGGGCACTGCTTTGGAATCTGTTGGCCCATTTTCTTTTCTTTTTTTCTTTTTCCATTATCATTCCACAGATGTGAAATGGATGCAAAAAAAAAAAATCAAAGTCATTGAGTAAATAAAATGAGAAGAAAAATCATGGAGGTCTCTTGGCAGAGAGGAAGGACACATCCTACTAGGGGTGCTTCTACAACTAAGAGCAGAAAGGAAAGCAAGATGGATGTTAGCAAAGAGATATAATTAATGTTCATTTGGGTTTAAGTGGTGTAAAATAATCATTTCTCTGTGAATTAAGTGGACAAAGAGATGCAGAACTAAAAGCTACCTGTCAGACTAGAAAGAGAACTGAAAGGATGTCATTTGCTTTGTGTTGCTGGAAGCTGTTTGCACTCACCCCAACCAGAAAGACATCCTGACAGAAGTGCCAACAGGCAACACTCCTCCTACAGCCACCAGGGAGAAAAGAATGCACATTTAGAGGTCATCTTTCCCTGAAGGTCACCAGTACCTGGGCACCTGCTTGTCACAAGTGAAATTTGAATTTTCTCTAGTGATGAGTGCTCTTGACTCAATGGAGTCAAGACACCCAGGCTCAAAGCTGAAGATCCGTATTTAATCACTTACCACAGAACCCTGGGAATTCCCCAGCTCTTCATCTCTCTACCACCACTTTCCACCCTCTTTATTTTATGCAGCCAAGAGACTTCACTGCCCTAATTTGACTTTTTTCCATCTTTTTTTTCCCTAAATTCATGGCTGCATCTTTCCCCCCCCCCAAATGTATCAATTTGTAGATGTGAAAAAGCAGAATGTGCTGTTTATCTTGTTTGAAGACAAAACCCCCAAATCTTCTGAGACAAAAATGTTCTTTAGAAGATTCTTTCAAGAAAAGAAAGATCTTTTTCTTAATTATTCACCTCTTTTCCTTGTCAGGCTCATGTAAAACACGCACATCTGATGTGGTGATAGCTGTTCTCTGCTGCAAGCTGCCAGAAATACTTGATCTTAGAAAGATCAAGCAGAGCACACCTGAGTGCAATGAAACACTTCACTGCAAGGGAAAAGGCAAAATACTTCACATGGTTTTCTTCAGCACTCCAGCACCAATTTCACAGCTCCTTAACCTGCACTGTATTTAGCACCAGGATCCAGTGCAAAGGGCTGCTATATTAAAAAAATGCTGTGGGTTTTTGTGTTTGGCAAAAGTTGGGAATCAGAGAAATTGGAATGCTAATAGCCAGCTCCTACACCTCAATAGTTAATGGCTGCTTAATTCCTACTAAAATCCAGAACCACATTTTTCATTACCTAATAGGAAAGAAAATCAATCCCTTTTAATCGTGATTGATGTGTGGCAGTGCCAGAACTGAACAGATTTATTTTTTTAATCAAATTGTACATCATACTTCAGACTCAATTTCAATTATTCTGTTAGTGCAGCAATGGCAGCAACAATGTATTTTTTTTTTAGCAAATCAAGCAATACATTTTAGAAAGCTTTCCTAACGTTCTGCAAGCTGACATTGGCCAAGCAGCACAATTTTATGAGCTGTAATCACTCTAGGAGAAAAAGAACACCCAGTCATGTTATTCTCAAATCACAGATTCCTGGCCTTGCATTTTATCTCTTTATATATTTTCCATTTATCTCTTCTGCTGCACACACCCCCTTTGCCCCGTTCCCCTGTTTTGTTTTTCCATGTTTTTCCTTGGAAAACAATTGACCAGTGCCATCCTCCACACACACACAAACACTCCATGGCTTTCCTGTTAATGTTATCTTGCCTTGATCTCACATGAATCATTTATTTGGGTGTTTTTAGACCTTGTGGGCGTTTACTTTTAGCATACCTGGGTTTGGATTCTGTTGAGCCCTCGGAACCAGAGGATTTGTCCACGTCGGAGCTCTCTCTCTGCATGATCTATTTCTTCAACATCCTCATTGAGCTCTTCCTCAGGGACCTCCTCCTTCTCAGTCAGCCTCCCTGCCTCCTTTAAAAACTTTAGCCTACTTGTTGGGATGGTTGCAATGACCTAAAATTATAAAAAAGTACTGAAAACATAAGCCTCATTCAAGAGCAACAGTATAACAATCTGCTAATTACAAAAGAACAATCATATTTAATTAGATCTTTAAGGGTGAGCTAAGCCTGTTTCTAACAGCACTTTGCACTTGGACAGCTCCATTTTAGTCCCAAATATATTTAATTTACTGTGTAAACAATTAGCATGACCTGCACCACTAAACCACAGTGTGGAGCAGGTTCAAGGCTAGAAAAAGTCTTATCAATAAAACAAATAGAAGATAAAACAAGATGGAAATATTTCAGTGTAATTATGCAAAAAAAAACTTAACCAGATTGATAGCTCTCCAATTAGAGTTTGGATTTTTTTAATGACTTATGATAACAGGAAGTGAAAATTCATTGTATCTCATGCTGATAAATCTTCTCACCCTCCCTTGGTTCATGGATTCAGCTTCCCTTTGTTCCAGAAGCTGGAATGCTTTTCTGGCATTTATCAAAATCGAGTTTTCTGGAAGGGCTGGATCTGGCTGTTGGATTTCTCACAGGGCTCTCTCCCACTCTGTGTCCTTACCACCAATAAATTCTGATTAACTTAACCTCTCTTCTTATTCTGTTTGCCCACCCAAGTGGTCCTTGGAATTAACTAATACAGCAGAATGAGCTTAAAAAATTGCAGCTGCTGTAGCTGGACAATTATTTTAAATCCATTTCAGTGTTACCCTGTTGGGCAGTCATTTCCTCTTTGTTCTGATTCATTGCATCAAACCAGGAGCAAATCACAGCAATTTAAACAAGACATTACCTGGAACACACTGAATGCTTAAAGTAAATCTCCTACATAACAAATTATTAGACCCACTTAGCAAAAAACTGCTGCAATTTTCTTTTTTGTCTTCGTTTCAGCAGCGAGCAACCACAGCTGTGAAGCTCAGATGGATGAAAAATGAAGAGAGAGAACCAAGACAGCTGCAGGAAAATTGGTGAGGAGAGCTTTGGAAAACTGGAAGGGATGCAGTGAAGACACTTGGAAAGGTTGTGGATTTTTTCAGGGTGAAAGCAAACCTTTGAGTTTGCTGAGGCTCTCCTTGAGCTTCACGATCCACAAGAACAGTTTTACTGCAGTGTTTTTAAAGAAAAGAAAAAACCAAAAATAACCAAACCCAACCCAGTTTCTACACTACTACAAAACCTTTTTAAAGGAGGGGTTGAAAAACAAGATGCAAACCTGGAAAATTAATGGTGTGACACAAGCAAAGAGCAGGAGAGAAAAAGAAAGAGTAAATGCTGATCAGGTAAATACTTACAGAATTTCCTTCAGCCTCCCAGCTTTCAAACTACAATGCCAGCACTCTACAGAGAGAAACTACTGGAAACTCTGGGATCTGATGAAAGTGATGGTGATAAAGGATTTTTAAGCCAATATTCATAAAAATAACTCTTCTGGGTCAGGACTGTGTGTGTCCCTGAAGAATGTTCCTCTCTTGAGCCACCTCAGCCAAGCTGATGAGACTCTGCTCTAATTCTTCTCTAATTCTTTTTTCATTATTCATTTCTGTATCTTCCAACACCCACCAAGTTCAGGACACAGGCTCAATAGATTGAAGAACTAAATATTATTCCCAGAAAAATGATCACAGTTTTAATAAGTGATCAATAATTCTGGGAAAGGGATATGAAATACTTTAGAAGGTCTTGGCTTTCAGAAGAGATGGGAGCTGTCAAAAAACTGTCCTTCAAAGCATCTCCAATTGACTTCCTGGAGACTATTCCTTAAATTCCTTTCAGAAGTGCCTGCTTTGACAGCAAAACTTGGAAATCTTGATTGCTTTTCATGGCTCACAAGAACAGAGGGTTCAGGACATGGATTTAAAAAAAAAAGAAAATAAAAAAATACCAAATTTGTTTTGTGCTGAATTAGAATGAGTCACAGCAGCAGAGAAAAGGCTGAGATGGAAGAGAAGCATCACTGCTAAAGGAAAAGAATTCTCTCCCACTGAAGAGCTCCATGAAGAAAGGCCTTGCCACAGACTGTAAATCATGTAAAGATGGACATAACTGATTGGTTTGAACTTCCTTTTTTCTTTTCTGGTCACTAAATAATGACCACAAGACAGATTTTTTTCCCCTCTGTATGTGCTATCTTCTCAGTGATAAGTGTGGAGGTGCTCTAATACTAATTGTAATTTAATGTCCAAGGTCTAACAATAAACCTGGGCAAGCAAAGTGAAAAAAAAATGCTGATATTTGTATTCATTCTTGATGGTTATAGCCACAGAAAACAAAATGTAGAAGCCAAAAAATTGATCAAAGGCTGTGGGAAATTTTTACAGCTGAATGAAGCAGTTTGGATTCTTCTCCCTCTCCCTACTTAACTTTCCCTTTCTCCAAAAGTTGGTATATTTTCCAAACAGTTGGAAAAAAACCCAAAAAAATCCTTTCTGAGATTATCAAACTGATTTTAGGTTTTCCTCCTGCAAGGCCTTAAGTCAAATCCCAGCCTCAAGTAATAATTACAACAGAATCATCAAATAGGGGTGGTTTTCAGCCAGATATACATTAAAAGCTTTTCTGATTTATTGCTAAAGAAAAATGAGGCCAAACTGTCAAAAAAAGTTATTTTTTTCCCAGAAGAGAACAAATAATCAGATTTTAAAGCCAGCATTTATTCACTACAATTCCAGCAGAACCACAGCAGAATTCAATTGCAGTGGGCAATTTCTTGACTCTTCATAGAGGCAAATTGTGGACCTACAAATATCTTTACATCTGAGAGAAAAAAATGTAACTTCACATTTTTCTTTACTGCACCAGCTGGCAACAATTTAAATACCCTGTTAATGTATTCACAGGTGAAAAAAATCATTATTATTATTATTATTATTAGCTTTTCAACCTGCATTTGCACATAAAAGTATAATGTTGAATATTAACAATACTAATTGTGTCTGTACATCACTTCCAGAGAGTTAATCCAAATTTATTTAGTATTGATAAATATTAAATAAATGATCCAAATATCATTGAAATATTTTTTTGTCATCATTATATAATTATATATTAGCCAATGATGACAGAGGATCTAGCAGACATTGAAAAAAGGACACATTCACATTAATTTGAGTTTTTCAACAACCATTAAAGGCAAAAATATCCTTTTTTTTTTTGTTTGTTTTTGCACTCTCTCTTTCATCCTTCACAAACAGAATTAGATGGATGGAGAATCACTGTGGGAACATTTGAAAGGCACTGGAATTTTATCTATGACAGTAGCCAGAATGACAATTTCAGCAAGGGAATGAGTTGGTTGACCTAGAACTAGAACTTCATTTCAGCTCCAAAACTTTTTCCACATCCTACAGGAGGAATTCTCTTCCAGGGAAGTTCACAGTGCATTTACCTTTGCTGCATTTTTTTGTGACTGAAAGACTGAAGTTGTGACTCAACATCTTCCACAAAAAGCCTGTCTGAAGATGACCCTGACTGAAAAGCCTAACTGAAGACAGCAATTACCCTGCTAGAAAGGAAAGATAATGAAAATTAACAAAAAACCCCAAAGGAACAGAGGGATAAATGATCCTTACTAAGAAATCTCTCCTTGAAGCTCTCAGAGAGAGCCTTGGGGTTCAGTGGGCACTGAGAGAGAGCAAGGAAAAACAGGAATATCAAACACATCACACCTTTGAATGTGCAGCCTCCTGAATGCTTACCTGACCCCACACCAGCTCTCCTAATCCAATAAATACACACCACATCCACTGGTCCAGCTGCAGGGGAGAGCAGCTGAATGGTTTTCCTCCAAACTGGACAATTACTATCTACAAAGAGAAGCATTGAGGAAAGGGGGTCAGTTTTTCTGGGGGAAAAGGCAGCAAAACAAAACAAAAAACAAAACAAAACCAAACAACAACAACAAAACCCCACAACCAGACAAAAAAAAAACCAAAAAAAAAGCTGCAAAGTTTTGGTCCCAAATAAAAACCCATCAAACCTCACAAACTTCTGCATCCCCAATTAAAAGTGAGCATTATTATTATTATTATTTTGGCATATCCATTGCAAGAAAGACTTTTCCCTCTGAGTAGAATTTTATTGTGCATTTACAGATGTGCATCAGAGGGAGACAGGGGGTACAGAAAATTCCAGATCTGTTGGAGAAAGGGGGTGGGAGAACCCCACGCCTTCAGCAGGATAAAAACACACAGAGTCTGAGAAGGTTTTACTAACTGAAAATCAGATATTATTGATATTTCTTGTTAATATTGCTGCTGCAAAATCAGAGACCTGAAATTGAATCCAGAGATTTAATTTGTCCAAGTTTTAAACTCATTATTTTGAATTAGCTGTTAAATTGGCTTCATCCCTGTGAAGCTCCTATCACTTCAGTATTCAGTTCCTCCAATATTCAATTTATTGAGGAGTTTCCCTTTTCAAATCACTGCAGTCCAAGTTCAAACTGCTCTTTCCTCCTCCTTCCCCCTCCCAGGAGAAAGGTGCCAATAATGAGCTGCCACTGCAGAGCTGAGCAATAATGACAATAAATAGATATCTAAATGATAATATCAAATAGTATCAATTACAGGGTGGATGCCAGGAGCAGAAAGAGGAATTCTCAACAGAAGAAAAATTTGGTAAAGATGCGTATTATTGTGATTATGTTCACTTGTGATGGGACAGCAAAGTCAGGAGAGGAACAAGAGGGATCACAATCCAGGGGCATTATTGCTGGGAATACTGAGCAGCATTGGGCAGTGGCATTGAACAGAAGAACAGTTCAACATCAGCTGTTTGAAGGTAAATTTGTCTTTTCAAGGAGTAATAAATAATTGTAAAATGCTTAGTTGGTATGCTATTAAACAATTTCTTCTTTAAAAACCAGTTACAATATCAATGATGTCCAGTATTATTGTACATGCTAAGATTAATTTAAGAATTATCTCAGTTTTAAGGATCAAAATTTCTGTTTTATTAGTATGGCTACATAACATTTTCCACTACTAACACTTGTATTGATTGAGATAATACATGAAACCAAGTGGTTTACTATTAAATGGGCCTTCTGCTGCACTTAGATTTAAAATTTAAAAAGAAAACACAGAGAAGGAAAGCCCCAAACAACTTTGGGTGGATTTCTGATGTAAAACAGTAAAGTATTTGATGCCTTAAGTTTTAGCTTTCATATTTTGCAGATTCTGTGCTGCATTAGTATATAACTCTGAACTTCATACAAAGTGTCAGCAAGTTCTCCTCACAGCTCAGGCACACACAACAATCCTTTTCCAGCCCCAGAACCGCTGCAGCTTCAGGCCCAAAAAGTACAAACAGCAGCGAATTGAGGAGAGCAATCTGGGAGGATGGGACTGCATCACCTGCAGCTGGAATTGCACAATTAACCCCAATATGAAATGGACCAAAACTTATAAAAGTGTGAAAATTTGTGACCCATGGTCCATCTTGACTGGAGCCACATCCAGGATCTTGGACTGCCCAAGCGGCATCCTTTAAAGGCCTTTTAATAAACCCCTATTTTATTCCTCTAACTCTGTCCGGCCTCTGAAGGCATCAGATTCCTGCCCAGAGCATTACCTGGATAGCGAATGTACCCAGGACAATAGTGCAAAAAATGGGATTTCTGAAGATGCCGTCGAAGACGTTCCTCTCGCCGTGGATCTTGCGGGCGTTGATCTCGTTGAAGAGCTGCATCATGACAAAGGTGTTGAAGATGATGGTGTAGTGCTCAGAAGGAGGAGAGTGAAGCGGGGCGTTCCTCCCACTGTCGATCTTAAACATTTTCTCACCTAGGTGGGAGACAAAAATAAAAGTTTCCTCCAGAATGGATCAAACCAATTTATATTCCCCTTGTTTCCGTTAGCCTGTTGCCTTCCCTGCTCTGCTTTCACACCTTCCTAGGTACAACTTTCCTTGCACCAATGAGCAAAAAACATCTCAACTGAGCAAGAAGCTTTTCAAATGCTGGCTCCTATCTAACAACTCCACACCTACACAATGTTGTCAGCCCTGCTTTTATCTCCCCAAGCAGGAATTACTCAAAGTGCTCAACGCTTTCAGGTGCAACAAAATCTTAAGGTTGGTGTCAGTGTGTTTGGATTTTCTGCAGTGGTTAGAAGCCACCCCTCTTCACCAGATTTTACCCATCTACTAATCCAGTAACTTCTGCCAAGTATTGAAGGATATCAACAACAGAAAACAACACAGATACCACTTGTTTTAAATAGATTTGGGGTTGATCACCATCAGGCACTTCTGTTTAGTTTGATAATTTGGCTTTCACTCATAGATGTGACCAATAAAAAAGCAAGATATAACCCATGATGAGTAACTAAAGCTGTGATGAGTTTTCAAAAAATAAAGTTGTTTTATTTTCTTTTTTGTACCACAGCCTGACAGGACCAGACAGTGAATTCTGGATTTCTGATGCCTCAAAGACGTTTACTGTATGTTCAAACACAATAAATTAAAAAAGAAAAATAAATAAAATTTTAAAAAAGGAGAAAAAACTTGATGTACTGGTCTCTGAAGAAACCCCCTACAAAAGAAAGGTATTATTTTATCAAGATAGAAATAATTCTCATTAATTTGAAATTTAAGTACAGGAGCGGTGAGTTTTGCACATCATGCCACTGCAAAGCTGAGCCATGTGGAGTTTAGAAAGGAAAATACTATTTCCAAGGCTTATCAGAAAATTGGATGGGATGTGTCCTTCAAAGTAGGAAGGAGTTTTCCAAAGACACACAGGAGCAATTAGAATGGGGGGGAAAACCTTGGTTTGCTGTTCATCTGGCTCAGTATAAAGTATTTTAAACCATAAAACTCATCAAGAAACCTTTCTAACTCCCCATAAAGTTCACAGAAGTTCTTGTTCCAAGATTCATATCACATGAATTACCAAGAGTTTATTCACCTGTTTTAGAGAACCTGAAATTCTAATTTCCTGATGCAGACATTCTCAGAATTCCCTGTAAATCTAGCAGTGTTAGGGACCACCTCTCTTCAGAAACCTGGCAATTCTTTTGGTTTAATTCCACTGTGAACAGATCATCACCTCCCCTGAGCATTTCAAATAAACTGCCACATGGCCATAAAGTGAACAAGGCTTTCACAATGGAGCCCAAAAGCCTCCTAAAAATCACAAATTTACATTTTCTGCTTAACTGGAAGTCTGTACATAAGATAAAAAAATCTGAAGGACAGCACATGATTTAACAGCAACTACAAAGTGACAAGAAGACTACACCCAACAGAAAAAATCATCTGTCCTTTGAGAGAGTTCAGTTATTATTGTGGAGCAACAGAATCTATTATTAGCTCCTACTATTCCCTGCAGCAAGAAACATTTCTCCTCCTTCCCTTCCCTCTCCAAAATACAACCTATAAAAAGCATCCGTTTCCAGCAAGGCCTGAAGAAGAATTCAGTAATCCAATAAATTAGACTTTTTGCCCCCTTTTAATATCCATTCCTGAAATTAAATGTCAAAGCAGAGTGTTATTTGTATCACTTAATGCTGATTACTTACTTTCCATACCACTTAAGATCAACATTATTTCTGGACTGTGGACAACACTTTGCTCTTGGTAAAATGGATCTTGATTTTTACTGAGCTTTGTTTTGTGGGGTTTTTTTTAATTTGTTTTTTTGTCCCTAATCCCCACGACAAATCTCACAATGAAGTTTCAGTATAGAAGCAGCAGTGTGGATTCTATTACAACATCACCTTCTATGCTGTGTTTTGTTACAAACTTTTACCAAAGCCCAAACCTGTATTTTATGAGGAGGGAAAAAAACTCAATGGGGCCATCCCCAGGGTAACAAAATATGGGAAGTGACTACAACACGAGGCCTGCTGTGCTTGCCATGCCATGCCATGCCATGCCATGCCATGCCATGCCATCCCACCCCATCCCATCCCATCCCATCCCACCCCATCCCATCCCCCAGGATGACGAAGGCAGAGTTAACTCGCGTTAACTCGTTACACCTAAAGCATTCTGACGCTTTGGCCGCACAGCCCAGCCGCCTGTGAGCTGGGCACGGAGCCTGGGAGAGCCTCTCACCGACAAAGAGCAGGGTGAAGATGAGGGTGAGCTGGTAGACAGCGTGGCCCAGGATGTTCTTCATCATGGTGCGGGAGATGAGCGGCTTGTTGCGGCCGTAGGGTTTGCGCAGCAGCAGCGACTCCGACGGCGGCTCCGTGGCCAGCGCCAGCGAGGCGAACGTGTCCATGATCAGGTTCACCCACAGCATCTGCACGGCCTTCAGGGGAGAGTCCTGAGGGGAAAAAATCAGGAAGGTTTGTATTTCCTGGGGAAAAGGCTCGCTGGAGGTTCATTTTTCCCATGGGACTCAGAAATCTCCGCATGGAGGTACTGGGACCCTTCTTCCATTCCTTCTGCAGGACCAGGAGCACGAGGATGTGAGCAGAGAGAAATTATCTGCCTGCAGGCATTTAATCAGCAACCACAAAACTCATACCAAGCATGGCAATAACTCTTTAGAGCACCTATTGCAATGCTCTGCACTCCTTCATGCATCATGCTTGAATTTTCAGCTGAATTTAGATATAACTAGAGAATCCAAGTTTCTCTCCTGGAAGAAAAATTATATTGAGACAGATTAAAAAGTAACATTTTCTTCTTACTAAAATCTACCTAACTTTTTCTTTTTTTTTTTTTTTTTTTTCAGAGACAGCTTGAAATTATTAAAAATTTATGGAACAATTACAGCAGCATCTTGACACATGACACTTACATAAGATGTTTAACAGCAGTGACATAATAAAAACAAAAGCCTGATATTTTGATAAAAAAAATAATCTGAAATCTATTAAACTACATCAAATGTGAAAAAGCAAGACAACCTATTATTTCACTACTGAGCAGAAAGCATATTTGGAACTACGGAAATGGAATTAAAAACCCCAAATATTGGCATATGAGGCAGGCTGTGGTTTCTGAACCAGCTCTCCAGTCACTAGAAGGAGCTCTTTCCTCACACAATCCCAAAAAGTCTGTGGTCATAATACAGAGGACTTTAGGTCATGTTCAAAATCCCCCAAAATTAACTAAATAAAGCAAAGTTACAAAGATCTCAGGAGGACTGGACAACTCTAATGAAGTTTTGATATTTTGTTTTACAGCTGGAGCAGCTGTAAGGGGAGAGAGATGCTTCAAGAAGCCAGGGGAGGGAAAACAAAAAAAAACCCAAACTCTTGTGCCTTTAGACTCTGTATAAAATAGGCAGCATTAGCAAGGTCTGCTTCCTGCTCCAAACTGACCATTTTTATGAGGGAAAAAAGAAACACCAAAGTAATAAGGCATCAACATGACAAATTTCATCATGAAATTGAGTTACTCTGCTGTGTGAAAGCTGGAAAGGGGAGCACTATTTTTATGTATTTCATTACCATGGCACTACAGCAGCCAAGCAAAAAAAAACCTTAGAGGACAGGATACAAAGCAAAGCAAAATCAACAGAACTCCCTGAGAGTTCTGACCTTTCTTCAAAGGGTTAAATGCTCATTTTTAATGAAAGAATAAGGGCCAACACGCATTCAGTATCCCAAGGACTGACAGAAAACAAGGGTAAGTGCTTTGGACTCTTGAGCATCTGGTTTAGATTCCAACTCTCCCTTGAGATAAAAAAATATTTCCCCTTAAAGACACATTTTTAACACATTTACACAGATTTTGATGCATTTCATTAATTTAAAAAAAAAAAAAAAACAAACAACAACTTTTTGGCTTATTCAAAGGATAGAGAAAAGTAATATCCTGTTTCTAAGTCTCACAGGTTGGGTTCATCATGACAAGGAGGACAACTAGCATTAATAGATTCTTGACCTCTTGGTAATGGGTTGCATTAACTGGGCTTATCTGGAGAGCTCAGCTCATTCATTTAAAATGCAGCTGCAGAAACAGGAAATGTCTTTGTCTTTAGAGGTGGCTAAAAAACTAAAAGTGATCAGGACAAACTTCATCCCAAATGGAGACTTCATTCATTTTTATTAACACTAATGGCTCCAACAAAGACAGCACTTACAGTAAAAAGCAGTTTGTGGCTGGAGCTCACAGACCCTCAATAGGACACAGGTAAAAAGAAAAACATCTTTTCTGCTGAAGAAATTTTCCTTGTCATGTTTTTGCCTGTCTCATTAATAAGTTTGAGCATCATTCTTTGCTTTGATCAGCTACAATAACTCAATTTCCTCTTCACGTGCTGAATTCTCTGTCAATAAAACCAAATTTCCCTGTTACATTTAACAGACAGAGTCAGAGGTTCAGGAGCCTGTCAGAGGCTGCCATATTCCCAGCAGAATGGAAAAGGCAGGTTATTTCAGTCTCTAAATCACACAACTGTAATTGGCAGTCATCAGTTTTGGCAACAACACGTTCTCACCATTTCACACTGCCAATCACCTTGGGTGGCTGTGGTGCCCCTAATAATTATCTATTATTGGCTGTGCTACGCTGCTCAGTCGAGTGTGAGAGCTCATTGGAGGCTGAAGCCAAAACATTAAATACACATTAGTCTGGGCAGGCAGTGGAATGAAATTTCCACTGCAACTCTATCTGATTTCTGATTAGTTGGTGGAAACCGAGGAAAATACATATCAGCTAAGGAGCTTAGGCTTCCACTGCAGATTTCAGGCACTTATGCAAGTGGGATGCAAATCAACCTTATTTTCTCTGTGTTTTAGCCACTGATTGCCCAGCCAATAATTCTTAATTCCCTCTCTGAAAACTTTGGGGATGTGAACCACCCAAAATCACCACTTATTCATCAAATTCCTTTCCCTCGACCTTGGAATAGGTTAGCCTTGGCCTAGAGGTAAAAGGAAAATGTCCCTTAAATCAAGTGATGTTACTCTTCATCTTGGAAACACTTAAAAGTACAAATCGCCAAAGGCTGGAAACAAACTACAAATCTTTTGTGACATGTAGAGGCTCACAAATTGTAGAGCTTGTTACTTTTGATTTAGATGACAAGCTGCCAAGGAACAAAAAGGTATTTTCACCCTTACCTCTTTACTCCTGTTTGCCACAGAACACATGCGGGGATTGATAAAAATGAGCATTTCTGGGAGTTACCTTTCTATACATTAATGCAAAAAAGTCACTGTGCTGCTAGATCACACTGTCTGCTAATTGTATGGAAGTGGCATCCTCGATTCCATTCCCTTGCCTTGCCAAAACAAAGCTAAACAGTACAGACTTTGACTTTATATTACAGCTTTTTCAAGTTTGCCAGTGCTATTATTTTAGAATTTGCCAAGTACAGTTCTGCAGTAAAACATTATAACCACGTAAATTACTGCCTTATACATGTAAGTATAGATCATCCTCATTTTTTTGAACCAGATCTGTAAAAACAATCAGTGATTCATGCATCAGTTCATTGCTACGCTGCCTTTTAATTAACATTTAATTTTCCAAACATAATGTCCTATGGAGTCACTGTTTTCAGCTCCTAATGTCTGCTAAAACATTAAGTCTCTCTCAAAGTGCAGGAATAATAATTTGAATGTAAAATGTTAAAACACAGCCTTTGTCTTCCCTTTCTTCAGTGCAACCTTCTCGAAGAGCTACGGTTTCCTCAACAGTTGGAGCCGCAGAGCGAATCTGGCACGGAGAGAAACCCACTTGCTTCATGGCTCCAGTAAAAAACTGTTTCCATTTGAGTGAGCTGCATTTTAAAATCTTCATTTTGTTCATACCCAGATCACTTTGAACAGCTCCAGACGTAATGAGCTGATACCCTCTGGGTGCTGGGGGTTGGTTGGGGACGGGGAGCGGGCTGAGCCCATCCAGAGCTCCGTGGGACACCCAGAGATGGGAGCAGTGACTCACTGCAGGCACAAAACTCACAGGAATCGTGGGCAGAGCTCCAAAGAACCACCCTCACTGAATCAATCAGGGGCTCTGCAAAACTGTTATTCACAGAATGAAGTCAGAATATAAAAGTTTGTAGCTCATAAAGCCGCTGGAAAAACAAGCGATGGGTTTAAGCTGAGGCAGCGGCTGCAGAGGAGGAAGGACAGCTCTGCACAAACTGCTCAAGGCCACCACACCCTGATCACACTAAAGGTGTGCAGTGGGCACCACAGGGAAGGCAGAAAGAGGGAAATGAATTAGATTAATTAAAAATAAGGTGAATGAGCCCAGCTCAGCTGCACTGAGCCACACAAACCTCTCTGGGAGTAACCAGAGGTGTGAAGTCCTCCGGGGTCTGTGCACACACAGACAGAGAGCTAAAAACACCCCTGCAGCCCAGACTGAGGGCTCCTGAGTCAGCTTCCCACCAGGGACTTCTCCAAGCTCTGCTTTCCTGGATGACCCAGATCTCAGAGCTCCTTACATAACCACAGACTCACAACACAGAAGTTCATTATTAGCTGAAAATTCAGATCTTGTGGCTTATAGATTGAGCTGCTGTAAACTGAAACAGGGCCCCGTGTAAGTGAGATCCCTTGGAGGGGTGGCTGTGGCAGCAGCCCTGCTAAGCCTGTCAGCAGGTGACACTGGATCTGTAATTCTTATGCTGTTTAGAATATGGTTGCTGTCACCTTAACATGACTTCGTGCTGGGAGCCAGGGGAGACAAGAGAAACAACCATTTGCATTGGTCCTGTGCATAATAAGCTCTTTGACAGCCCACTGTTTGTCCTGCACGAGCTTTATCTGGCACTGGAGCAGTAGAGAGGGTCACAGACACTCTGTACACATCACTATCTACTGAAACAGCAAGCCAGGACAAAACAGAAATCATAGATATTCCCTAATATCTAATATCTAATATATTGCAGCATCTTCTTGAAGCAGGCATTGGGTAGATGAAAAATAAAATTATATTTGCTTAAAATTAACAGAATTAAACTAAACAGCAGTTCCCTGAAGTGGAATTGGCAAGGACCCTCACTTCATTAATCTGTTTGAGGGAAAAAGCAGCAGATTATTAAAATGGCCACTAATGGTCCCAGGCTCTGCCTAATGTTTTTCTTAAGCCTCTCCACGGGCCTCCCAAGGTGCCCTGGACCAAACAAATCATCCCCTGCGTGGGCAATGAACTCTCTGGGTGCCCCTTGGAGGGCTGGCTTTGCTCCCACCACGCTCACAGTCATTAATTAATTCATTAATTCAGAATTGCTGTGGTTTCACTTGGAGTCCTGCAGGGAGATGACCACAGCCTCATATTTACATGTACACCAGAGCAATTGCAGGATCAGGACTGAATAAAATTAAGCCCATTAAGTTGCAAAGCACAAGCCAAGTGTTAAAAAAAGATTAGTCCAAGCAAAGATTTTATTATATTTGTACTTCCTTTAAGCACAAACCAAAAAGAGTTGGTGAGTGTAAAAGCAGCTTCATCCTGAAGCATCCTACATCATTCTGTAGTTTGGAGTGTGCTGGCTCCAAACTACAGAACAGATTATTTGAGAGGTGGCATGAAGAAGAACAGAACAAATGTTATTACCTACAGAGAATTTTCCTCATTCTAGATATGTAATGCCACCAAAAGAACATCCTGTGTAATGCTTATTAACCTGACTATTAATGATGGACTGAAATAACATTTCTCTGTGTGTCAGAGAAAGCCAAAGTGACCACCTAAATCAAAGGAAAACTCAGTCCAGTGTGGACTTTCTCCATGTTCATGTTGAAGGTCACAGGAAGCTGTGCTGCTTTTTGGAAACTATAGATTTAAGCTCTGTTTGTTTGTTAAGGACTAAAACATTTTAATCAAAATCTTGCAGTCAGACCTGTGCACAGTCCTGCAGGTTTGGATGTACATGTGTGCATCTAGGCTGTTGTAGGCAAGATTTTTTTTTGTAGAGTCCTGCATTTTGTGCTGGAGTTATTTTCATAGCAACCAGAGGGTACAGCATGTTCCCAAGTGCAATTTTTAGCAAAGCTTTCAAGCCAAACAGAATGTCCTTTGGCTGGCTGGAGTCAAAGCCTAACACAATAATGTGCATTTGTGAGGCAAAATCCTTCTTGAATGAGACAGGACCAGGAGCAGCTCGAGATTATTCACACTGAGTATAAACTGTGGCAAAGGACAGAGCTGCTGCCTTTCTGCTTCCATTTCCACTTCAGCTTCTCCCACTCCTTTCCTTTGGGTTTGCATCTTTACTGCCAAATGAAGGAATTGTACAGGAATCTGCCTGCAAAGCAACCCAGGAGCTCCAGGAGGTGCCCACTAAAGGCTGTGAGCAGGGACAACAGCCCAGGGATGGTCTCAAAGACCTTGGGGGCAAGAGAAATGCACTGGGCCTGATCCAAATCCTTCTAGAAGCCAAAGGAATCATTTATTGCCTTTATTCAAAGGATGAAAAAAAGCTCCAGAATTAAAAAGGGGAATATGTTTGTACTGATAATGCACTTCACATCCACTTAGATTAAACTGATCCAGCAATGTTTAACATTTTCAGGGATAAAAAAAATGTTTGGTTGACAAATAGAATGAGTTTCCCTTTGTGTTTCCACAAAACAACTGAAGAAATGCTGAAGAAATTTCACCTTAAACAAATGTTTGTAGTCAGACACTGATTGTTAATGAAATCAGTGATGGTGCTGTCACCACCCTGCTGTCAGCACATCATTCTGGCTGGTTTTGTACCACTTGTAAAAACCTCCCAGAGTTTTAGACCTTATTCCAGTGTTACCAGCAACAATCATTTCACAGCTGGACATTTTCTCAATATGCTGGAAAATATTTCCAAAGGGAAATTCATCCAACTTCGCTGCAACACCACGAATTTTGTCCCTCAGCACTGGCTCAGTGGTGGCAGCAAGGGACCTTCCAGGCCTCTGGGTGTCAGCCAGGGCACCAGAGAAGTTTGACCTCGTGGGTTTGTTAAGGTGCCTGGGTTTCTGGTTGCAAGGATCAATTCCATGATTCCAATGTAAGTTTAGCCTGGAGCAGAGCTGATGACTTATTCATTGCTTTGCTCAGGTGTGCCTGGGCTGAAATGTACCTGCTGAAACAGGTATGGGCATCTGGGTGATGCACCATGAGGGAAGCATCAGCTTTCCCACAGTGCATCCCAATCCAGGGAGGCATTTTGTGACAGCACCTGTCTGTAGCATCTAAAATATACATTATTTTAGGGACTGGCAGCACTAAAAACCACATTGTGTTTTTTTCTCATTAAAACAAAAAACATTACACTGTACTGCATATATCCTGTTTATTCTCTAGAGAAAAAAAAAAAAAAAGTATTGCCCAAAACAATTATAATTTGAGGGAAAAAATCCCATATTTGCTTTGAGATATGCTTCTTTCAAATGGACCTGGACATGTTGCATGTGCACCAGGACTGCAATGAGGGATTAATGGAGTGGAAGACAGAGAGGTCTAAGTTCAGCTCTATGTGTCTTTTAATTGGTTTGTCGTATGCATCTGGAATTAAAAATAACTGCCTGAAAGCAACAAAATAATTTCATCAGTAAAAAAGATTGGGGTTACTTCCATGTGTCAGCACTACTGCCTTGAAAATAACCTCATTCCATAATGCATTAAAAAATATTATTAGTGAAGTATTCTGAGAGGAAAAGGCAAATTCACATAACCTGCTCCTTTCCCAGTCCATGGTGTTTTCTGTTTGACTATCACAGGCTCGGGGATGACAACACCAAAGGAGACAAAAAAGCTCCTAAAAGTTAGTTCCTTTGGGAAAAAAGATGTATTAATCCATCCTGACATCAGCAGTCCTTTAACCACCAGCAGCCTGATCCTTGGAATGCTCAGGAGAATTTCCAAAGTCTTTGATGCCATGACAATTTTTTACCTTTTCTTTTATACATATTTTATGCATTTTCAATGCCCTTAACATACATACTTGTAATTCCTTAAGTCTGATAACACAATCCTGATATTCTATTAAGCCAGGAAACCAGACATCCTAAAGGCCTCGCAGTCAGAGGCCAGAAAGCCCCACGCTATCTTGAAAATCCAAGGTCCTCTCTAAAATACATCCTGTAAACTAAGATTAAGCCCATCCAGGAAAAAATACCTCATGATAAAACATATCCTACTATTCATTCAAGAGTCTCATTGGGACATCTTTGTTAGATATGCCGATTTGCAAGGCCTAAAAAACCGTATACGCGACCCGCCGCGTGCACGGATTTCAGCGTGCTGCGCCTTGGTGAAGTGCTACACCACAAAAATCCTTATAAAACACCAAGGTAAAAACCCTTTACCCTTTAACCGTGTCCAGCTCTTAATTTTAAGACCAAGGAAAAGGCATCCTGCAAGCAGGAATCAAATTGCAAGGCCGCATCCAGCGGGAGCGGCAGGAATGGCGGCAGGAATGG